>NC_030382.2:5996442-6025552 GCF_001625215.2 Daucus carota subsp. sativus | reverse complement strand
TTTGAGCTTGTAAACCACTTGGAGCTTCATTATTGACTAGATTGAAGTTGGAAACAACTTGCAGCTTAATTCCAGACTCATTTGAAGTTGAAACAACTTGTAGTTTCATTTTTTGGTTGTTTGAAATTGGAATCAACTTGTAGTTTCATTCTTGACTCGTTTGTGCACGGAAACAATTTTAGCTTCATTATTGAAGATTGAAGTTGGAAAGAACTGTAGCTTCATTTTTGGTTGTTTGAAATTTGAATCAACTTGTACTTTCATTCTTGACTCGTTTGAGCCTGAAAAAAAATTGTAGCTTCATTATTGACTAGATTGAAGTTGGAAACAAGTTGTAGTTTAATTCCAAACTCGTTGAAATTGAAAACAACTTGTAGCGTCTTTTTTGGTTGTTTGAAATTGGAATCAAATTGTAGTATTATTTTGATTCGTCTGAGGCTTGTAAACCACTTGGAGCTTCATTATTGACTAGATTGAAGTTGGAAACAACTTGCAGCTTAATTCCAGACTCATTTGAAGTTGAAAACATTTGTAGTTTCATTTTTGGTTGTTTTGAAATTGGAATCAACTTGTAGTTTCATTCTTGACCTCGTTTTGTGCACGGAAATATTTTGCTTCCATTATCGACTAGATTGAAGTTGGAAACAACTTGTTGATTCATTCCAGACTCGTTTTGAAGTTGAAAACACACTTGTAGCTTCATTTTTGGTTGTTTGAAATTGGAATCAAATTGTACTATTATTTTTGATTCGTTTGAGCTTGTAAACCACTTGGAGCTTCATTATTGACTAGATTGAAGTTGGAAAACAACTTGCAGCTTAATTCCAGACTCATTTGAAGTTGAAAACAACTTGTAGTTTCTTTTTTTTGGTTGTTTGAAATTGGAATCAACTTGTAGTTTCATTCTTGACTCGTTGTGGCACGGAAATAATTTTTAGCTTCATTATTGACTAGATTGAAGTTGGAAAGAACTTGTAGCTTCATTTTTGGTTGTTTGAAATTTGAATCAACTTGTACTTTCATTCTTGACTCGTTTGAGCCCGAAAACAACTTGTAGCTTCATTATTGACTAGATTGAAGTTGGAAACAAGTTGTAGTTTATTTCCAAACTCGTTTGAAATTTAAAAACAACTTGTACTTCTATTTTGGTTTTTGAAATTGGAATCAAATTGTAGTATTATTTTGATTCGTCAGAGCTTGTAAACCACTTGGAGCTTCATTATTGACTAGATTGAAGTTTGGAAACAACTTGCAGCTTAATTCCAGACTCATTTGAAATTTGAAAACAATTTTAGTTTCATTTTTGGTTGTTTGAAATTGGAATACAACTTGTAGTTTCATTCTTGACTCGTTTGTGGCACGGAAATAATTTTTAGCTTCATTATCGACTAGATTGAAGTTGGAAACAACTTGTTGATTATTCAGACTCGTTTGAAGTTGAAAACAACTTGTAGCTTCATTTTTGGTTGTTGAAATTGGAATCAATTGTACTATTATTTTTGATTCGTTTGAGCTTGTAAACCACTGGAGCTTCATTATTGACTAGATTGAAGTTGGAAACAAGGTTGCAGCTTAATTCCAGACTCATTTGAAGTTGAAAACAACTTGTAGTTTCATTTTTGGTTGTTTGAATTGGAATCAACTTGTAGTTCATTCTTGACTCGTTTGTGCACGGAAATAATTTTTAGCTTCATTATTGACTAGATTGAAGTTGGAAAGAACTTGTAGCTTCATTTTTGGTTGTTTGAAATTTGATCAACTTGTACTTTCATTCTTGACTCGTTTGAGCCCGGAAAACAACTTGTAGCTTCATTATTGACTAGATTGAAGTTGGAAACAAGTTGTAGTTTATTTCCAAACTCGTTGTTGAAATTTAAAACAACTTGTAGCTTCTATTTGGTTGTTTGAAATTGGAATCAAAATTGTAGTATTATTTTTGATTCGTCTGAGCTTGTAAACCACTTGGAGCTTCATTATTGACTAGATTGAAGTTGGAAACAACTTGCAGCTTAATTCAAGACTCATTTGAAGTTGAAACAATTTGTAGTTTCATTTTTGGTTGTTTGAAATTGGAATCAACTTGTAGTTTCATTCTTGACTCGTTTGTGCACGGAAATAATTTTTAGCTTCATTATCGACTAGATTGAAGTTGGAAACAACTTGTTGATTATTCCAGACTCGTTTGAAGTTGAAAAACAACTTGTAGCTTCATTTTTGGTTGTTTGAAATTGGAATCAAATTGTACTATTATTTTTGATTCGTTGAGCTTGTAAAGCACTTGGAGCTTCATTATTGACTAGATTGAAGTTGGAAACAACTTGCAGCTTAATTCCAGACTCATTTGAAGTTGAAAACAACTTGTAGTTTCATTTTTGGTTGTTTGAAATTGGAATCACCTTGTAGTTTCATTCTTGACTCGTTTGTGCACGGAAACAATTTTTAGCTTCATTATTGACTAGATTGAAGTTGGAAAGAACTTGTAGCTTCATTTTTGGTTGTTTGAAATTTGAATCAACTTGTACTTTCATTCTTGACTCGTTTGAGCCTGAAAACAACTTGTAGCTTCATTATGGACTAGATTGAAGTTGGAAACAAGTTGTAGTTTAATTCCAAACTCGTTTGAAATTGAAAACAACTTGTAGCTTCTTTTTTGGTTGTTTGAAATTGGAATCAAATTGTAGTATTATTTTTGATTCGTCTGAGCTTGTAAACCACTTGGAGCTTTCATTATTGACTAGATTGAAGTTGGAAACAACTTGCAGCTTAATTCCAGACTCATTTGAAGTTGAAAACAATTTGTAGTTTCATTTTTGGTTGTTTGAAATTGGAATCAACTTGTAGTTTCATTCTTGACTCGTTTGTGCACAGAAATAATTTTTAGCTTCATTATCGACTAGATTGAAGTTGGAAACAACTTGTTGATTCATTCCAGACTCGTTTGAAGTTGAAAACAACTTGTAGCTTCATTTTTGATTGTTTGAAATTGGAATCAAATTGTACTTTATTTTTGATTCGTTTGAGCTTGTACCACTTGGAGCTTCATTATTGACTAGATTGAAGTTGGAAACAACTTGCAGCTTAATTCCAGACTCATTTGAAGTTGAAAACAACTTGTAGTTTCATTTTTGGTTGTTTGAAATTGGAATCAACTTGTAGTTTCATTCTTGACTCGTTTGTGCACGGAAATAATTTTTAGCTTCATTATTGACTAGATTGAAGTTGGAAAGAACTTATAGCTTCATTTTTGGTTATTTGAAATTGAATCAACTTGTACTTTCATTCTTGACTCGTTTGAGCCCGAAAACAACTTGTAGCTTCATTATTGACTAGATTGAAGTTGGAAACAAGTTGTAGTTTATTTCCAACTCGTTTGAAATTAAAACAACTTGTAGCTTCTATTTTGGTTGTTTGAAATTGGAATCAAATTGTAGTATTATTTTTGATTCGTCTGAGCTTGTAAACCACTTGGAGCTTCATTATTGACTAGATTGAAGTTGGAAAAACAACTTGCAGCTTAATTCCAGACTCATTTGAAGTTGAAAACAATTTGTAGTTTCATTTTGGTTGTTTGAAATTGGAATCAACTTGTAGTTTCATTCTTGACTCGTTTGTGCACGGAATAATTTTTATCTTCATTATCGACTAGATTGAAGTTGGAAACAACTTGATGATTATTCCAGACTCGTTTGAAGTTGAAACAACTTGTAGCTTCATTTTTGGTTGTTTGAAATTGGAAACAAATTGTACTATTATTTTTGATTCGTTTGAGCTTGTAAACCACTTGGAGCTTCATTATTGACTAGATTGAAGTTGGAAACAACTTGCAGCTTAATTCCAGACTCATTTGAAGTTGAAAACAACTTGTAGTTTCATTTTTGGTTGTTTGAAATTGGAATCAACTTGTAGTTTCATTCTTGACTCGTTTGTGCACGGAAACAATTTTAGCTTCATTATTGACTAGATTGAAGTTGGAAAGAACTTGTAGCTTCATTTTTGGTTGTTTGAAATTTGAATCAACTTGTACTTTCATTCTTGACTCGTTTGAGCCTGAAAACAACTTGTAGCTTCATTATTGACTAGATTGAAGTTGGAAACAAGTTGTAGTTTAATTCCAAACCTCGTTTGAAATTGAAAACAACTTGTAGCTTCTTTTTTGGTTGTTTGAAATTGGAATCAAATTGTAGTATTATTTTTGATTCGTCTGAGCTTGTAAACCACTTGGAGCTTCATTATGACTAGATTGAAGTTGGAACAACTTGCAGCTTAATTCCAGACTCATTTGAAGTTGAAAACAATTTGTAGTAGTTCATTTTTGGTTGTTTGAAATTGGAATCAACTTGTAGTTTCATTCTTGACGCGTTGTGCACAGAAATAATTTTTTAGCTCATTATCGACTAGATTGAAGTTGGAAACAACTTGTTGAGTCATCCAGACTCGTTTGAAGTTGAAAACAACTTGTAGCTTCATTTTTGATTGTTTGAAATTGGAATCAAATTGTACTATTATTTTTGATTCGTTTTGAGCTTGTAAACCACTTGGGACTTCATTATTGACTAGACTTGAAGTGGAAACCACTTGCAGCTTTAATTCCCGACTCATTTGAAGTTGAAAACAACCTTGTAGTTTCATTTTTGGTTGTTTGAAATTGGAATCAACTTGTAGTTTCATTCTGACTAGTTTGTGCCGGAACACAATTTTTAGCTTCATTATTGACTAGATTGAAGTTGGAAAGAACTTGTAGCTTCATTTTGGTTGTTTGAAATTTGAATCAACTTGTACTTTCATTCTTGACTCGTTTGAGTCCGAAAACAACTCGTAGGCTTCATATGGACTAGATTGAAGTTGGAAACAAGTTGTAGTTAATTCCAAACTCGTTTGAAATTGAAAACAATCTGTAGCTTCTTTTTTGGTTGTTTGAAATTGGAATCAAATTGTAGTATTATTTTTGATTCGTTAAGCTGTAAACCACTTGGAGCTTCATTATTGACTAGATTGAAGTCTGGAAACAACTTGCCAGGCTTAATTCCAGACTCATTTGAAGTTGGAAACAATTTATAGTTTCATTTTTGGTTGTCTGAAATTGGAATCAACTTGTAGTTCATTCTTGACTCGTTTGTGCACGGAAACAATTTTTAGCTTCATTATCGACTAGATTGAAGTTGGAAACAACTTGTAGATTCATTCCATACTCGTTTGAAGTTGAAAACAACTTGTAGCTTCATTTTCGGTTGTTTGAAATTGGAATCAACTTGTAGTTTCATTCTTGACTCGTTTGTGCACGGAAAAATTTTTAGCTTCATTATCGACTAGATTGAAGTTGGAAACAACTTGTAGATTCATTCCATACTCGTTTGAAGTTGAAAACAACTTGTAGCTTCATTTTCGGTTGTTTGAAATTGGAATTAACTTGTAGTTTCATTCTTGACTCGTTTGAGCTTGAAAACAACTGTGTAGCTTTATTGACTAGATTGCAGTTGGAAACACTTGTAGCTTCATTCCAGACTCGTTTGAAACTGAAAATACTTGTAGCTTCATTTTCGGTTGTTTTAAATTGGAATTAACTTGTAGTTTCATTTTTGACTCGTTTGAGCTTGAAAACAACTTGTAGCTTTATGATTGACTAGATTGAAGTTGGAAACAACTTGTAGCTTCATTCCAGACTCGTTTGAAGTTGAAAACAACTTGTAGCTTCATTTTCGGTTTGTTTGAAATTGGAATCAACTTGTAGTTTCAATCTTGACTCGTTTGAGCTTTAAAACAACTTGTAGCTTTATTATTGACGAGATTGAAGTTGGAAAACAACTTGTAGCTTCATTCTAGACTCGTTTGAAACTGAAATTACTTGTAGCTTCATTTTCGGTTGTTTGAAATTGGAATCAACTTGTAGTTTCAATCTTGACTCGTTGAGCTTTAAAACAACTTGTAGCTTTATTATTGACGAGATTGAAGTTGGAAACAACTTGTAGCTTCATTCTAGACTCGTTTGAAACTGAAAATTACTTGTAGCTTCATTTTCGGTTGTTTTGAAATTGGAATCAACTTGTAGTTTCATTCTTGACTCGTTTGTGCACAAAAATAATTTTTAGCTTCATTATCGACTAGATTGAAGTTGGAAACAACTTGTTGATTCATTCCAGACTCGTTTGAAGTTGAAAACAACTTGCAGCTTCATTTTTGGTTGTTTGTGTAGGAACAATCGGATCTTGGCCCTGCGTTTTATGATACTTATCAAAAGTTCGAACAGAATATTAACCTTAATCGCTACGGCGCAAGCGATTCAAATCCACGTCTTCTACTATATTCCTTGATTCTCCTTGGACGAAGTGTGGCCTTCGATCTCCCAAGGTGTGCCTCTCCTAAAGCTCCGAAAACCCAAAACCCTAGCTGTCTCCTTGAGAAAACGTTTGCCTCTCTCTGACATTAGGATTAATTCGTTTTGGTGTGTCTTTCAGCTTTAGGAGAACGAGAATATATATAGGCTACAGCAGGGATCATGGATCATTAGGTCAGGCCTTCTAATGACATTCCGAGCCAGGCCCAATGTCATTAAATATTAATTCTATCCACTAACGAACTAATATTTGCACTACCTTTCCTAATTCCGTAAATTAATTATTTAATTCGGCTCCCATATTAATTGCTTATAAATTCCCCATGTTTAAGATATCGCATGTCCATTAATTAAATTAATTTCTGACAATTAATTTAATTAATATCTTTTATCCTTGATCATCCACTCAACCTTATAATTATGCAAGAACAAATCTGCCTGCAGGACTAAAGCATAATTATCTTTATGAGCTTTCAAGAGGACATCATCACCCGAATATATTTTTCGGACACGGTTTCCATTTATAGTCAATATCCCACTCTGTATATAATGTCATTGCCCAATACATAAATTCGTAATTTAAAATAAATTACTTAATTTATGAGTCAAGGCATGTGCATTAAATACAAGTGTCAATCACTATATCCGGATTAAGAACTTAAGCATTAATAACATCATAGAATCTTAGTTCTTTATTGTCAGAATTAAAGAGACAATTATTCTACTATTTTGATCCCATTCAATATACACAAGTATATAAGTATTATTCAATAGTCAAGATAAACTATTTCCAAATAATACTTCAGCCATTCCAGTGGTTTGTCTAACACCACCTCGACTGTGAACCCTTATTATATTATATAAGGAGTCTGACAATCTAATCTTCTGCTATCCCATTTGATACTAGATTGTCTACAATATATAATATACAGACAATGTGAAAACATGCATTGAAGATTCTCAAATAATTGTTATATACTTCAAACGAATATTTCAGTATAACCCTAACAATCTCCCACTTATACTCAAGATATTCTTTGAGTATATCAGTGTCTATTACAAGCAATCCACTACCAACTATATATAACTATGTGACAAAGTATCTGACTCCTATCGCTTCCACGTGCTCCTGAAAAGCCTTAGCTGGTAAGCTCTTCGTGAAAGGATCTGCCCGGTTATCCTTTGATGCTATATCAGCCACAGTGATATCTCCTCGCTTAACGAACTGTCGTATGAGGTGATACTTACGCTCTATGTGTTTCGCTGCCTTATGGGCCCGTGGTTCCTTGGTATTCGCCACAGCACTAGTGTTATCACAATAAATCGTGATTTGCTGTGGCAGATTAGGAACCACATCCAAATCCAGCAGGAAGTTTCGGAACCATATAGCCTCTTTGGCTGCCTCCGAGGCTGCCACATATTCGGCTTCCATGGTTGAGTCCGCGATGCATTTCTGCTTCACACTCCTCCATATTACGGCTCCACCTCCCAAAGTAAAAAACACATCCTGAGGTGGACTTTCTCTTATCCTTATCTGTCTGGAAATCCGAATCAGTATATCCCAGAGGCACTAAATCAGAGGACTTGTAAACCAGCATATACTCCTTAGTCCTTCGCAGGTACTTGAGTATTGCTTTTACAGCACTCCAATGTTCTTGTCCTGGGTTTGACTGGTATCTGCTAACCATGCCCACGGCAAAGCAGATATCAGGCTTCGTACATAACATTGCATACATTAGGCTCCCACATGCCGAAGCATAAGGAACTGCCTTCATGTTCTCTATCTCCTTAGGTGTCGAAGGACATTGCCTCTTTGATAGAGTAACTCCATGTCTGAAGGGTAAATTACCCTTCTTGGAGTCCTGCATGTTAAAACGAGCTAATACGTCATCTATATAGGGCTCCTGAGATAAAGCCAACATCCTTTTCTTGCGATCCCTTATAAGTTTGATCCCAAGGATGTATGCTGCTTCACTTAAGTCCTTCATTTCAAATTGTTTGAACAGCCATGCCTTTATTGAAGACAACATCTTAACATTGTTTCCAATGAGTAAAATGTCATCAACATAAAGCACTAGAAAAACCACTGCATTTCCCTCACATCTCTTATACACGCATGCTTCGCTTGGACATTGATCAAATCCATATGACTGGACTGCCTGATCAAAGCGAATGTTCCAATACCTAGAAGCTTGTTTAAGTCCATAAATAGACCTCTTCAGCTTACATACAAGATGCTCTTGGCCTTCTTAATGAATCCCTCTGGTTGCTGCATATAGATGGTTTCCTCAAGATTTCCATTAAGGAAAGCTGTCTTGACATCCATTTGCCAAATCTCATAATCGAGATGAGCTGCTATAGATAAAAGAATACGGATTGACTTAAGCATGACTACTGGCGAAAAGGTTTCCTCATAATCGATACCTTCTTTCTGAGTGTACCCTTTCGCAACAAGTCTTGCTTTCCAGGCTTTCACCTTTTTGTCTGATCCCCTCTTTTTCTTGTAGACCCACTTACATCCAATAGGTTTTACACCTTTGGGTGGTTCCACGAGCTCCCAGACCTGATTAGAATACATTGATTCCATCTCAGAATCCATTGCCTTTTGCCAAAGACTTGCATCTTTATCCTGTATTGCCTCTTCGTATGTCCGGGGATCAACATCATGTTCACCAGAGACCTGTTAGGGTTATACTGAAATATTCGTTTGAAGTATATAACAATTATTTGAGAATCTTAAATGCATGTTTTCACATTGTCTGTATATTATATATTGTAGGCAATCTAGTATCAAATGGGATAGCAGAAGATTAGATTGTCAGACTCCTTATATAATATAATAAAGGTTCACAGTCGAGGTGGTGTTAGACAAACCACTGGAACGACTGAAGTATTATTTGGAAATAGTTTATCTTGACTATTGAATAATACTTATATACTTTGTGTATATTGAACGGGATCAAAATAGTAGAATAATTGTTTCTTTAATTCTGACAATAAAGAACTAAGATTCTATGATGTTATTAATGCTTAATTTCTTAATCCGGATATAGTGATTGACACTTGTATTTAATGCACATGCCTTGACTCATAAATTAAGTAATTTATTTTAAATTACGAATTTATGTATTGGGCAATGACATTATATACAGAGTGGGATATTGACTATAAAAGGAAACCGTGTCCGAAAAATATATTCGGGTGATGATGTCCTCTTGAAAGCTCATAAAGATAATTATGCTTTAGTCCTGCAGGCAGATTTGTTCTTGCATAATTATAAGGTTGAGTGGATGATCAAGGATAAAAGATATTAATTAAATTAATTGTCAGAAATTAATTTAATTAATGGACATGCGATATCTTAAACATGGGGAATTTATAAGCAATTAATATGGGAGCCGAATTAAATAATTAATTTACGGAATTAGGAAAAGTAGTGCAAATATTAGTTCTTTAGTGGATAGAATTAATATTTAATGACATTGGGCCTGGCCCGGAATGTCATTGGAAGGCCTGACCTAATGATCCATGATCCCTGCTGTAGCCTATATATATTCTCGTTCTCCTAAAGCTGAAAGACACACCAAAACGAATTAATCCTAGAGTCAGAGAGAGGCAGACGTTTTTCTCAAGGAGACAGCTAGGGTTTTGGGTTTTCGGAGCTTTAAGGAGAGGCACACCTTGGGAGATCGAAGGCCACACTTCGTCCAAGGAGAATCAAGGAATATAGTAGAAGACGTGGATTTGAATCGCTTGCGCCGTAGCGATTAAGGTTAATATTTTGTTCGAACTTTTAATTAATATCATAAAACGCAGGGCCAAGATCCGATTGTTCCTACAATGGTATCAGAGCCAGGTTGCGGTTCTGCGATTTATGATATGCAGTCCATGTCATGATTATATATGCATGTATATAGTGTTTCTGTGATGCAGGTCATTGTCCACTATTATGGCCGTGTTTTAATTATTCTGTTATGTTTGGATTCCACGTGGTTTATCGTGGCTGTTGTAAATCACGAGGGTTGATCGTGATAGTTTAATCTTGTAATTCAATTTGTAATTGTTTTAGATTATGATCTGATGTAATAGAATAGGCTGGTTCGCCTGTACAATTTGTATGTAATTGTTTGATCAACGGGGCTGCAAGAAACAGAGATCTTCCGCTGCTGCGATCTGTTGCCGCTGCTATTTAGGGTAACTTTTGCATACGATGTCCGATTTGGGCGCATAATACCTTTTCGGGGACGGCAGAACTAGACGGACAGGCTCAATTTGGTGCAGTTTTTCAGGGCGTTCTGAGGCTGTTTAGGCCTCCAAACGGGCTCTCGAAGATTTTCGGAATTTTTCGAAGGATGATTTCGAAGATGTTTTTCCGGGGCCATAATAGTGGATGTGTTTCATTATGTTTTACATAATTTCTGCCTTTTCTTGATTATTGCTACTATGTGTTTCTTGTCTGTGTTGTTATGCCATGTGATACTAACCCTTCGCATGCTAGAATGACATGGACATAGAGATATTTTTAATTAATGCTTTAATCATGCTAGTATGCTGCCATGTTATGTGTTCTTTATGTGTTCTTTATGTTGCTATAACCATGATAGTATGCATGTGGACTTCGAAGAAATAACATAGGGCGATGCATCTAGATTAAAATCCTCAAAGTAAATTCTAAGTGGGAGAGGGAGTTAATATGGTATTAAATCCCATGGTCTCCATCATTGTTTGTATGTAATTTAACATATAAGGCGAATATAAATTATGTATACGTCACCCATCATGGCATGTAATTTATGGTGCCTAGAATGTTATAGATATTACTGGAACAAACTTCTTGAATTAATACGAATAGATACGAATTTTCTTTATCTCTGATTTGGGGCGATTTCTAAGGCTTATGGGTATTAAGTGAGACCGATGTGACTCCTCCACTGCCTAGAAGTCAAACCAGACACGAATATTGAATTGAAGTATTCTATTCGAGAAATATTGGAAGGTATACATGCCGCCCATCGTGGCGTACCAAGTTCCATAGGTTTCGGGTAATTTAAGATTTGATGATGGTATACACTTAGGTATGAAAAATAATATAGACCACCCCAACGTGGCTTATTGTTTAGTAATAGGACCGAAGTAACGTTTAAACAAATTTAGGTGGTATACATGTCACCCATCGTGACGTACCAGAAACTTATGGTGTTTAAACGTTAGTGCATTTAATTTTAATAATTGTTAGAGGAACCAATAGGACTTAATTTTTTATGCACCCTTCTTTATGTGTAATGTGATTTTTTCATGCATGATTCTCAGGATATAATGGGGTTTAATCCACTGTTCACCATACTTAAGGATAACAAACTTACCGGACCTAACTATATTGAATGGAAACGTAATTTGGACATTGTGTTGACTGCTGAGGAGTACAAGTTTTGCACTTATGAACCCAAGCCTGAGCAGCCCGCTGCTGATGCTCCTGATGAGGAGAAAGAGTATTATAAGCGGTGGACAAAGGCTGATGAGATGTCGCGATGTTACATTCTGGCAGCAATGTCGGGTGTTTTGCAGCATCAGCATCAGGCTATGGCCACTGCTTCGGATATGCTATTTAATCTCAAGGAACTTTTTGGAGATCAGAATAGGGCTGCTAGGCAAGTAGCCATGAAGGCTTTAATGAACACTCAGATGGCTGAAGGTACACCTGTAAGGGATCATGTTCTCAAGATGATGTCACATCTGAATGAGATAGAGATCCTTGGTGCAGAGCTTGACGGGGAAACCCAGATTGACATTGTCCTTATGAGCTTGCCCAAGAGTTTTGAGCAGTTCCGCTTGAATTACAACATGAACAAGAGGCAGTATAGTCTTGCGGAACTGCTGACAGAACTTCAGGCAGCTGAAGGATTATTTCGCCAGAGTGTTCAAGTGAATGTGGCTGAGAAAGGTTCTTCCTCTAAGCCGAAAGGCAATAAGAAGAAGAAAAAGGCTCAGACACAGCAAGCTGTGAAGGCAGTGGGGGTTCAAGGTGGTGTGAAAAAGCCTAAGGGGAAGTGCTACCGGTGCAAGCAGTCGGGTCACTGGAAAAAGGATTGTCCTCTTCCTAAGAAGACAAACAATACTGGTATGTCTCTTTCTCTAGTTACAGAAACATTTATAGCGGCTATATCTACGAGCACTTGGTGTGTAGATACTGGAGCCACTGATCATGTTTGTAACTCTATGCAGGGGTTCCAGCAATCCAGAATGCTTAGAGATGGTGAGATCTACGTGTTCATGGGAGATGCTACGAAAGTAGCAGTAGTTGCAGTAGGAGTTATTCATTTATCTTTTGGTTCTGATAGGATTTTGGTTTTGAACAATTGTCTTTATGTACCTTCTTTTAGAAGGAATTTGATTTCGATTTCTAAACTTGCTATGGATGGTTATAATGTTTGTTTGGATCGTAATGTTTCAATTATGATGAATAAACGGATTATATGTTCTGGTACATTGCAAGACAATTTGTATATAATTAATCCTAGTCAACCCGCACTGCAACTACAACATAGGGTATTGAACAACACATCTTCTACCTCTAATAAAAGAAAGGAACCTTCTAGTTTGAACCAAACATATCTTTGGCACTTGAGATTAGGTCATATTAACTTGAGGAGGATTCAAAGACTGGTAGTAGACGGGCCTTTAGGCTCATTGGCAGTGGAGCCATTTCCAGTTTGTGAATCCTGCTTGGAAGGTAAAATGACCAATAGGCCTTTTAAGGCAAAGGGGAATAGAGCCAAAGAAGTGTTAGGATTGGTTCACTCTGATTTATGTGGACCTATGAATATCCAAGCAAGAGGTGGTTATGAGTATTTCGTCACTTTTATTGACGATTATTCTAGATATGGATACGTTTATTTGTTGCACCGTAAGTCTGAGTGCTTTGAGAAATTCAAAGAGTACAAAGCTAAAACGGAGAAGCGACATAATAAAAGTATCAAGTCACTACGATCTGATCGTGGTGGCGAATACTTGCTTGGGGAATTCAGAGAATATTTATCAGAGAATGGGATAGAATCCCAGTTGACTGCACCAGGCACACCCCAGCAGAACGGTGTAGCAGAGAGAAGGAACCAGACTCTTTTAGAGAGTGTTAGATCGATGATGAGTTATTCGAATTTACCCAAGTCATTTTGGGGACATGCCTTAGAGACAGCAGCTTATCTTCTGAACTTAGTACCTTCTAAGTCGGTTCCTAAAACCCCTTTAGAATTGTGGACCGGGGACAAACCGAGTCTGAGACACATTCGGATATGGGGTTGTCCAGCACATGTGCTGAACAAGAACGCGACTAAGCTAGAATCTCGTACAGAAGTAAAGCTGTTTGTAGGCTACCCCATGGGAACAAAAGGTTATTTATTTTATAGTCCTAAGGATCGGGATGTCACTGTTAGCACCAATGCAAGATTCTTAGAGGAAGACTATATAATGAATCACAAACCCATGAGTAGTATCGTTTTAGAGGAACTAGTGGGAGGGACGAATAATGAACCTGTAGTACAAGTAGAACAACCACAGCAGACTGTGCAACCGGTCACTAATACCGCACCAGTTCCTCGTCGTAGTGGGAGGGTTGTTCGACAGCCCGACAGATTCATGTTTTTGGGAGAGTCTTCGGACTTGGTCTCTGGTGAACATGATGATGATCCCCGGACATACGAAGAGGCAATACAGGACAAAGATGCAAGTCTTTGGCAAAAGGCAATGGATTCTGAGATGGAATCAATGTATTCTAATCACGTCTGGGAGCTCGTGGAACCACCCAAAGGTGTAAAACCTATTGGATGTAAGTGGGTCTACAAGAAAAAGAGGGGATCAGACAAAAAGGTGAAAGCCTGGAAAGCAAGACTTGTTGCGAAAGGGTATACTCAGAAAGAAGGTATCGATTATGAGGAAACCTTTTCGCCAGTAGTCATGCTTAAGTCAATCTGTATTCTTTTATCTATAGCAGCTCATCTCGATTATGAGATTTGGCAAATGGATGTCAAGACAGCTTTCCTTAATGGAAATCTTGAGGAAACCATCTATATGCAGCAACCAGAGGTATTCATTAAAGAAGGCCAAGAGCATCTTGTTTGTAAGCTGAAGAGGTCTATTTATGGACTTAAACAAGCTTCTAGGTATTGGAACATTCGCTTTGATCAGGCAGTCCAGTCATATGGATTTGATCAATGTCCAAGCGAAGCATGCGTGTATAAGAGATGTGAGGGAAATGCAGTGGTTTTTCTAGTGCTTTATGTTGATGACATTTTACTCATTGGAAACAATGTTAAGATGTTGTCTTCAATAAAGGCATGGTTGTTCAAACAATTTGAAATGAAGGACTTAGGTGAAGCAGCATACATCTTGGGAACAAACTTATAAGGGATCGCAAGAAAAGGATGTTGGCTTTATCTCAGGAGCCCTACATAGATGACGTATTAGCTCGTTTTAACATGCAGGACTCCAAGAAGGGTAATTTACCCTTCAGACATGGAGTTACTCTATCAAAGAGGCAGTGTCCTTCGACACCTAAGGAGATAGAGAACATGAAGGCAGTTCCTTATGCTTCGGCATGTGGGAGCCTAATGTATGCAATGTTATGTACGAGGCCTGATATCTGCTTTGCCGTGGGCATGGTTAGCAGATACCAGTCAAACCCAGGACAAGAACATTGGAGTGTTGTAAAAGCAATACTCAAGTACCTGCGAAGGACTAAGGAGTATATGCTGGTTTACAAGTCCTCTGATTTATTGCCTCTGGGATATACCGATTCAGATTTCCAGACAGATAAGGATAAGAGGAAGTCCACCTCGGGATGTGTTTTTACTTTGGGAGGTGGAGCCGTAATATGGAGGAGTGTGAAGCAGAAATGCATCGCGGACTCAACCATGGAAGCCGAATATGTGGCAGCCTCGGAGGCAGCCAAAGAGGCTATATGGTTCCGAAACTTCCTGCTGGATTTGGGTGTGGTTCCTAATCTGCCACAGCAAATCACGATTTATTATGATAACACTGGTGTTGTGGCGAATACCAAGGAACCGCGGGCCCATAAGGCAGCGAAACACATAGAGCATAAGTATCACCTCATACGACAGTTCGTTAAGCGAGGAGATATCATTGTGGCTGACATAGCATCGAAGGATAACCGGGCAGATCCTTTCACGAAGAGCTTACCAGCTAAGGCTTTTCAGGAGCACGTGGAAGCGATAGGAGTCAGATACTTGGTCACATAGTTATTATAGTTGGTAGTGGATTGCTTGTAATAGACACTGATATACTTAAAGAATATCTTGAGTATAAGTGGGAGATTGTTAGGGTTATACTGAAATATTCGTTTGAAGTATATAACAATTATTTGAGAATCTTAAATGCATGTTTTCACATTGTCTGTATATTATATATTGTAGGCAATCTAGTATCAAATGGGATAGCAGAAGATTAGATTGTCAGACTCCTTATATAATATAATAAAGGTTCACAGTCGAGGTGGTGTTAGACAAACCACTGGAACGGCTAAAGTATTATTTGGAAATAGTTTATCTTGACTATTGAATAATACTTATATACTTTGTGTATATTGAACGGGATCAAAATAGTAGAATAATTGTTTCTTTAATTCTGACAATAAAGAACTAAGATTCTACGATGTTATTAATGCTTAATTTCTTAATCCGGATATAGTGATTGACACTTGTATTTAATGCACATGCCTTGACTCATAAATTAAGTAATTTATTTTAAATTACGAATTTATGTATTGAGCAATGACATTATATACAGAGTGGGATATTGACTATAAAAGGAAACCGTGTCCGAAAAATATATTCGGGTGATGATGTCCTCTTGAAAGCTCATAAAGATAATTATGCTTTAGTCCTGCAGGCAGATTTGTTCTTGCATAATTATAAGGTTGAGTGGATGATCAAGGATAAAAGATATTAATTAAATTAATTGTCAGAAATTAATTTAATTAATGGACATGCGATATCTTAAACATGGGGAATTTATAAGCAATTAATATGGGAGCCGAATTAAATAATTAATTTACGGAATTAGGAAAGGTAGTGCAAATATTAGTTCTTTAGTGGATGGAATTAATATTTAATGACATTGGGCCTGGCCCGGAATGTCATTGCAAGGCCTGACCTAATGATCCATGATCCCTGCTGTAGCCTATATATATTCTCGTTCTCCTAAAGCTGAAAGACACACCAAAACGAATTAATCCTAGAGTCAGAGAGAGGCAGACGTTTTTCTCAAGGAGATAGCTAGGGTTTTGGGTTTTCGGAGCTTTAAGGAGAGGCACACCTTGGGAGATCGAAGGCCACACTTCGTCCAAGGAGAATCAAGGAATACAGTAGAAGACGTGGATTTGAATCGCTTGCGCCGTAGCGATTAAGGTTAATATTCTGTTCGAACTTTTAATTAATATCATAAAACGCAGGGCCAAGATCCGATTGTTCCTACAAGACCAAGTCCGAAGACTCTCCCAAAAACATGAATCTGTCGGGCTGTCGAACAACCCTCCCACTACGACGAGGAACTGGTGCGGTATTAGTGACCGGTTGCACAGTCTGCTGTGGTTGTTCTACTTGTACTACAGGTTCATTATTCGTCCCTCCCACTAATTCCTCTAAAACGATACTACTCATGGGTTTGTGATTCATTATATAGTCTTCCTCTAAGAATCTTGCATTGGTGCTAACAGTGACATCCCGATCCTTAGGACTATAAAATAAATAACCTTTTGTTCCCATGGGGTAGCCTACAAACAGCTTTACTTCTGTACGAGATTCTAGCTTAGTCGCATTCTTGTTCAGCACATGTGCTGGACAACCCCATATCCGAATGTGTCTCAGACTCGGTTTGTCCCCGGTCCACAATTCTAAAGGGGTTTTAGGAACCGACTTAGAAGGTACTAAGTTCAGAAGATAAGCTGCTGTCTCTAAGGCATGTCCCCAAAAGGACTTGGGTAAATCCGAATAACTCATCATCGATCTAACACTCTCTAAAAGAGTCCGGTTCCTTCTCTCTGCTACACCGTTCTGCTGGGGTGTGCCTGGTGCAGTCAACTGGGATTCTATCCCATTCTCTGATAAATATTCCCTGAATTCCCCAAGCAAGTATTCGCCACCACGATCAGATCGTAGTGACTTGATACTTTTATTATGTCGCTTCTCCGTTTTAGCTTTGTACTCTTTGAATTTCTCAAAGCACTCAGACTTACGGTGCAACAAATAAACGTATCCATATCTAGAATAATCGTCAATAAAAGTGACGAAATACTCATAACCACCTCTTGCTTGGATATTCATAGGTCCACATAAATCCGAGTGAACCAATCCTAACACTTCTTTGGCTCTATTCCCCTTTGCCTTAAAAGGCTTTTTGGTCATTTTACCTTCCAAGCAGGATTCACAAACTGGAAATGGCTCCACTGCCAATGAGCCTAAAGGCCCGTCTACTACCAGTCTTTGAATCCTCCTCAAGTTAATATGACCTAATCTCAAGTGCCAAAGATATGTTTGGTTCAAACTAGAAGGTTCCTTTCTTTTATTAGAGGTAGAAGATGTGTTGTTCAATACCCTATGTTGTAGTTGCAGTGCGGGTTGACTAGGATTAATTATATACAAATTGTCTTGCAATGTACCAGAACATATAATCCGTTTATTCATCATAATTGAAACATTACGATCCAAAGAAACATTATAACCATCCATAGCAAGTTTAGAAACCGAAATCAAATTCCTTCTAAAAGAAGGTACATAAAGACAATTGTTCAAAACCAAAATCCTATCAGAACCAAAAGATAAATGAATAACTCCTACTGCAACTACTGCTACTTTCGTAGCATCTCCCATGAACACGTAGATCTCACCATCTCTAAGCATTCTGGATTGCTGGAACCCCTGCATAGAGTTACAAACATGATCAGTGGCTCCAGTATCTACACACCAAGTGCTCGTAGATATAGCCGCTATAAATGTTTCTGTAACTAGAGAAAGAGACATACCAGTATTGTTTGTCTTCTTAGGAAGAGGACAATCCTTTTTCCAGTGACCCGACTGCTTGCACCGGTAGCACTTCCCCTTAGGCTTTTTCACACCACCTTGAACCCCCACTGCCTTCACAGCTTGCTGTGTCTGAGCCTTTTTCTTCTTCTTATTGCCTTTCGGCTTAGAGGAAGAACCTTTCTCAGCCACATTCACTTGAACACTCTGGCGAAATAATCCTTCAGCTGCCTGAAGTTCTGTCAGCAGTTCCGCAAGACTATACTGCCTCTTGTTCATGTTGTAATTCAAGCGGAACTGCTCAAAACTCTTTGGCAAGCTCATAAGGACAATGTCAATCTGGGTTTCCCCGTCAAGCTCTGCACCAAGGATCTCTATCTCATTCAGATGTGACATCATCTTGAGAACATGATCCCTTACAGGTGTACCTTCAGCCATCTGAGTGTTCATTAAAGCCTTCATGGCTACTTGCCTAGCAGCCCTATTCTGATCTCCAAAAAGTTCCTTGAGATTAAAGAGCATATCCGAAGCAGTGGCCATAGCCTGATGCTGATGCTGCAAAACACCCGACATTGCTGCCAGAATGTAACATCGCGACATCTCATCAGCCTTTGTCCACCGCTTATAATACTCTTTCTCCTCATCAGGAGCATCAGCAGCGGGCTACTCAGGCTTGGGTTCATAAGTGCAAAACTTGTACTCCTCAGCAGTCAACACAATGTCCAAATTACGTTTCCATTCAATATAGTTAGGTCCGGTAAGTTTGTTATCCTTAAGTATGGTGAAAAGTGGATTAAACCCCATTATATCCTGAGAATCATGCATGAAAAAATCACATTACACATAAAGAAGGGTGCATAAAAAATTAAGTCCTATTGGTTCCTCTAACAATTATTAAAATTAAATGCACTAACGTTTAAACACCATAAGTTTCTGGTACGTCACGATGGGTGACATGTATACCACCTAAATTTGTTTAAACGTTACTTCGGTCCTATTACTAAACAATAAGCCACGTTGGGGTGGTCTATATTATTTTTCATAGCTAAGTGTATACCATCATCAAATCTTAAATTACCCGAAACCTATGGAACTTGGTACGCCACGATGGGCCGCATGTATACCTTCCAATATTTCTCGATTAGAATACTTCAATTCAATATTCGTGTCTGGTTTGACTTCTAGGCAGTGGAGGAGTCACATCGGTCTCACTTAATACCCATAAGCCTTACAAATCGCCCCAAATCAGAGATAAAGAAAATTCGTATCTATTCGTATTAATTCAAGAAGTTTGTTCCAGTAATATCTATAACATTCTAGGCACCATAAATTACATGCCACGATGGGTGACGTATACATAATTTATATTCGCCTTATATGTTAAATTACATACAAACAATGATGGAGACCATGGGATTTAATACCATATTAACTCCCTCTCCCACTTAGAATTTACTTTGAGGATTTTAATCTAGATGCATCGCCCTATGTTATTTCTTCGAAGTCCACATGCATACTATCATGGTTATAGCAACATAAAGAACACATAAAGAACACATAACATGGCAGCATACTAGCATGATTAAAGCATTAATTAAAAACATCCCTATGTCCATGTCATTCTAGCATGCGAAGGGTTAGTATCACATGGCATAACAACACAGACAAGAAACACATAGTAGCAATAATCAATAAAACATAATGAAACACATCCACTATTATGGCCCCGGAAAAACATCTTCGAAATCATCCTTCGAAAAATTCCGAAAATCTTCGAGAGCCCGTTTGGAGGCCTAAACAGCCTCAGAACGCCCTGAAAAACTGCACCAAATGGACTACGACGATTTGGAGCCTGTCCGTCTAGTTCTCTGTTTCTTGCAACAGATCGCAGCAGCGGAAGATGTAACGCCTGTAATATTTGACTTATATATATTACAGTATTTCATTTTGGTGATATATAAAATTTCGTGTTTTAATTGCCAAATTATGTGAATTGACTCGTTTATCGTTACATGACTTTCGTATATCGTTAGAATGTACTTATATGACTTTTGGCGAATAATTCTCGCTACGCGATTAAATAATATTACTAGTTGCGACGGTTTTGACTTTACATTAATAAATGTGATCGTTGCCGTTACCCGATTAAATAATAGTCAAGATATATGCGATTTATTGATATTTGATAAATTGCGAGTAGCCGATAAACTTTAACTTGTAAAATAGCGTTTGGTGTATATATTCTTCTCAAGATTTTACGTGTATTATATTCGTGTTTTATATTTATGTGAAATGTGACTATTAGAGCTCTACTTGCAATATTTCTTTTAAAATTCATTTCTTGTCCAAAATTTGTGAAAACTATTTTATTAAATTTCTAAAATCTCATATTATTTGTGATATTAATTTCATGATTTATCGATTTGTACTTTATTTACTAAAACTCATTCTTTTAATACTCTTTTAATCACACTTTTATTAATTATCAAAAGTCTAGTCTACCCTTGCATGCATTTTACACTAACACTAGCTAGAAGGATTGATTGGTCATTTCTACATTCCACTACCACATCTTGGTCAAGTCAAATGGTCAAGAATGCTTGAACACTCCACCACACTCCACTCATTCTCACACACCAACCAAATCAAAACCCTCTTCTCTCATCTCTCTCTTCTCTCTCCCTCATCTCTCTCTCTCTCGGCCGAACCATATACACCACCATTCTCCACCATTTTTATTCATTTTCTTTAACATTTCAAGCTTGTCAAGTCAAGAACTCCACCATTCAAGCTTGCATCTTCATTTTGAGGTTAGACCTTTGGTTGCATGTTGAGTTTGGAGCCGAAATAGGGCCTTGGTTCTTATGAGCTTAGGGTCTCTATTTTGGTGGCTCCTAAAGATGAACTTGAGATGATCTTGGATGGGTTTATACCTCTATTTGACCAAGGCATCCTCTTGATTCATCACATTTGGCAATGACTCTCAAGAGGAGCCGAATGTATATATGTATGTGATGATCTTGAAACTTCATGATTTTGAGTTTGGTTTCTTGTATATTCGAAAGGTATAATGATTTGCTGAGTTTTTGGTGTGATTTCAGCCCTTGCATGTTAGTATTTTGATGTTATATGATGAGATAAGGCTATGTATAAGAAACTCTAGTGATGCATGTTGAGTTATTTGAAAACCGAGTGTTAAGCTTTGGAATTTGAGTTTTGTACATGATTTTGAGTAATGCATGCCATGTTCTAAGTGTTAAAATGATAGTTTATGGTGTGTATGATGATATCTAGTAGTAATCAGTAGCTATTATGTGAATACCATGTTGATATACTCGAAAATTTGCTCATATATGCTCCCTGAAATTCTGCTCTGTTTTACCTCTATAAATGCCTCGGTTTTATGCTTATATGAGGTTGGATTTTGTGATATCTTGCTTTGAGTGAATAGTCAGTAGATATATGTACATTGTAGGTTAGGTTTTGTGGTTTGGTTTGTTGGTATTTGGTGTTTTGAAGGGTGTTAAGGTGGAAGGAGACACACACACACCATGGCAGATTTTTGCACCTTAGAAACCATGAGAATTAGATGTGTCATGCTTAGTCCCTCATAGGCCCAAGTCTCCTGGAGTTAGGACTTGATGTATACAAGTCTCCAGTAGCTTTAGAAGTCATAAAAACCATCATTTACATAGATGCACACACAAATTTCAGAGTACACCCCAGAACAGGGCACTTTAGGATTAATTGTATCCTTGAGTGGTTAACACCTTGTCATTGATGAGGCCCTCATGGGGCCTTGATTTAGTTGAACTTAGGGAAGTATTAGGAAGCTATTTGAGTCATTGTATTGGTGTAGTGAGTGAGTTTAGTAAGTCTCAAGTTGTTAAGTTCATGGCAGTCCCCACAGCAGAGCAGGGTGCTCTGTGCCAACTTTGTTTAGAGGCCCAAGGAGGCCTGAGCAAGGCCTTAGTGTCATTTCAAGTGCACAACTTAGATTTAAGTCTTAAGAATCCAGTAGAGTCACAATTTCACCAAGGCACATAGTGGAAACACTTGTTTTTGCCAAAACCCCCAAGAGGTGCCAAACTGCTAAGGCAGAATGGTCACTTTGGTACACTAGTTTTTAAGGACCCATATAGGCAAGACCTTTGAGTCATACCACTTCATAATATTAGTTTAAGATTGTTTCAACCTTTAGAAATTGGTTTGGAGTGAATACCTTAAGTGGAGATGCCTCATTTCCACTAAAGAACACAAGTGTCACACATGGAGTCACATTCTAGTACCAACTTAGGATGCATTGCATTTGAGTGTGTCATCAGTGAGGCCTTGACCTCATATTGAGTTCATGAGTTAGTTTTAAGTCATATTAGAGAGTGCAAGTTAGTTTAAGTCAATTCACTTAGTGTAGATGCATTCTTTTACCAAGGCACCCAAGTGTCGCCAAGGTAAGCATACTAGTGGGTCACTTAGGTTGCACTTCACTTGTAAGTCTTGGGAGATGGGGCACAAGTGTGCCTTACTATTAATTGATTAAGTTCAGGTCAGTAGAGTATGGTTAGGAGGTATTGGTCTTAGATCTTATGTGTTACTTGATTAAATGCTTAAGTGACTTAGGTGTAGTTAGAGATTCTTAAGAGATAATAGTTAAATGATAAAGTGCCATGCTTTACTTGCTATGTGTATTACTTGATGATCATGCTACTTGTTTTAATTAAGTTTAAGTGTATACTGTATATATATGTATATATTATATATATATATATATATATTTATACGCGAAAGGGTAGTTAGTGACGAGGATACTATTAATTATAGGTGCAAGTAGGAGGCCAGGCAAGGAACCCCTAGAAGCATCTATACAGGAGTTTAGTAAGCTTTATCCAGGCAAGTGAAACTCTTCCTTTATACTTGCTTTACAATTGTATACCCTGTGAACGTTGAATTATTGTTTATTTAGGACTGAATTACCTTATCACCCCTTGTGATCATGACTTTGGATTCCAATAATACCCTTGACACTTGAATTACCTTTTTCATGTGATATTACCCTACACCCACATGATTATACTCCAATAGTCCCTTGATGAATAAAGAGAACTTGATACCCCACATTAAACTGAATTATCTCATTTGGAACCCTGATCTTAATAACGTCCTTTACTTTTGAAAGATCACTTGTATTTTGAAAACATCCTTGCTTATAACTTGTCTTTGATCAAGACCCCTTCTTTTGAAAATGATTTGATTTGAAATGACCTTAAAAGGAATTGGATAATAATTTTATATTAAGACTGAGGCGCCAGTCAATTATTGCAGCATCAGTAGCGGGGAGCCTGATGTCTGTTTATGGCCAATGTGTGCCGAGGATCCTCCCTGGTTGAATCACTTTATGTGGTTCGGAGCTTAGTGTGGGCTGATCACCCCTCAATGCTCGTAGCGCTGTGTGTTTCCAATTCCAATAAATTGATATCCCACATTGCACCTTTACTTGTGTTTATACCTTGTGATATCCGTTGTTGCTTTTGCACTTGATATATTGCATATTGTGAACTGTTTTATTTACTGTTTTCACTTGCTGAGCTTTTTGCTCATATATATTGTTGTTGTTATAACCCTTCAGTGAAACCCGAGAATGGCCCGATTCAAGCAGACCGCTCGTAAGACCACCTCAGGCAACGGGATTGCTTTCCGCCGTATGATGGGACAGGTTGGGAACTCGTAGTTCCCTAGTTAATTTCTTTTGAACTTTTGGGATTTAAAAACTGTAGTTTGACTTAGACTTAATTTGGATTCTATTTGGGTTGTAATAACTTTAGTTGTTGTTCATACTCATTCCTGGTGATTTTCGGGATTGTGGATTAGACTGTAGATTAATCTTTATAACTCTGTAGCTTAATTATATATATCGATATGCATGCTTTAGCCGGTTATTTAAGTTGGGTCCGTCACAGTTGGTATCAGAGCGAGGTTTGAGTCACTGAACAACATAGGATAAATGAATATAAGATAGGATGTAGAGGTTAAGATGAACTTAGATCATGTGGGACTTGGGGCGTTAGAATCTTTAAGTTTTCTCACCCTTTTGACTATAACCGCGTATATATATATATAACTGTTGGCAGGCATCGTCATCTTCTAGTCCCGGATTTCCGACTACTGTTCCGTTCCCGCTTTACGAGCAGATGGTGAGGCTTACTGACCGACTCGAGGGCCAGAACACGATTCTCCAGCATCGGATTGACCAGCTGTACCGTGAGGACTTTGATGATGAGGGCAACCGTCCCCGTTTGATTGCTAGGATCGAGGAGATCATTCGCATGGCCGAGGACCGTTTGGCAGCTATTCCACCCTACCGCGAGCGTGAGAGCCGTATCACTTTGACCGCCATTACTGACGAGCTCCGCCGTGTGATTAGCAGTCTCCGTGAGCCAGTTGCCAGTCCATCAGCTTCACCAGCATCATCACCATCCCCCTAGACTATTCCTTAGTCTATTTTATTTCCGTTATCATGTTATCCGTACTTTGACTTTCCATTTCGTACTTGTACCCCCGGATTGTTTCGGGAAGACTTTTATTTGCACTTTATTTCCGTTCGTACTGTTCCGTACTTATCATTTGAACTAATGTTTAATCTCGCACTTTGACTATTTATCTCATTTTGTCATTACCCGTGTACCATGCTTAGACAGAAATTGCCATGTTAAACCTTTAGAACTTGGTCATGCTTAAACCATGCCAATATACCATTGATATGACTTTGACCGAATAATTGTACCTTTGCAATATGATACCTTAGACTCTAATAATACACACATACCATGATGCCATAATAATTACCATAAACCGTTACCATGTGAATAACTCTTGAATAATACCTTTGTACCCAATATTCCCTTTGATATAACTTGTGTGCATATATTGAACTGTGAATAAGCTTTTCTTGTCTACATTCAGAATCATGCCTCCTCGAAGAACCCGCAACACCACCAATGAAAATACCGAAGAACCACCACCAACCTTGGCTCAGCTTATGCAACTTCTTCACCAACAATCTGTCACCCTTGCTCAACAACAACAATTACTTCAACAACAACTCCAGCAACAACAACAAGCACCACCACCACCTACTACTTTCAAATCTTTTCAAGCTGTGAAACCACCCGAGTTCCGAGGAACTCAAGACCCTGTTGAAGCTCAATCCTGGCTAAAGGAGATGGAGAAGGCTTTCACCTTGGCTGTTGTAACTGATAATAAGAAGGTTGAGTATGCCTCCTATTTTCTGAAAGATGAAGCGAACTATTGGTGGGAGTCAGCCCGTGCTTTAGAAGAAGGTGAGGTTATTGCTTGGGATCGATTCAAGAGGATATTTCTAGACAAATACTTTCCAAGGTATATGCAAACTCAGATGGAGTTGAAGTTCTTTGAATTGAAGCAAGAAGGAATGACTGTTGGGGAATATGAAAAGAAGTTTACAGAATTTGCAAGGTTCGTGGGAGATTATGTGGACACGGATGAGAAAAGAGCGAAAAGATTTCAACAAGGATTGAAGCCTTGGCTACGAAGCAGAGTGGCTGCATTTGAATTAGCCACATATGCTGAAGTGGTCCAGAAGGCAATGGTGATAGAAGGAGAAAGTGATCAGAATCAAAAGGAGAAAGATAACAAGAAGAGAAAGTTTGGGAATAATGGTGAAGGTTCGGCTCAAGGGAGCCAAAAAGGGAAGAATTTCAAGAAGTTTGGAGTTCAGAATCAAGGAGGTCCCCGAGGTTTCAAGAAGGGAGATAATAGGAATGTGAAGAAGATTCAAGGACCGAGTGGTCAAAGGAGTCAACAAGCAAATTCAGAATGCAAGTTCTGCAACAAGAAGCACACGGGAAATTGTAATAAGGCTGATATTGTCTGTTTCAAGTGCAACTCGAAGGGTCATTATGCAAACGAGTGCCAGAATTCGAAGCCTTCTGTTACATGTTTCAAGTGTGGAAAGGCCGGTCATATGTCAAGAGATTGTAAAGCTCCTGGAACCAGCAAGTTGATGCAATTGGCAGCTACACCTTACAATCAAGGAATGACATCTTCTGCTCCGATTCTGCAATTACCTTCTACTCAAGTTTTTGAGTCAGCAACTCCTGTTTTCCATCCCTCTTATCCGGCCCAAGCAAGAACATTCAACATGAATATCAAGGATGCCGTTCAGAGTTCTGAGGTTGTGGCAGGTACGCTTTCTGTCAACAACATCCATGCTAAAGTGCTATTTGATTCTGGAGCTACTAGATCTTTCATATCTGAATCTTTTGTTGGCAAGTTGAATTGTGGAATTGAACCGTTAGTTGAACCCTTATCTATCATTGTTGCTAATCAAGAACAAGTATCTGTTAGAAGTATTTGCCCCCGGTGTACTATAGAGATCTCTGGCTTAGTTTTCCTGCTTCCCTTATACCTTTCGATTAGGAGAATTTGATGTTATATTAGGTATGGATTGGTTAGCAGAAAATGGTGCTCAAATAGACTGTAAGAAGAAGAAGATAATCCTTAAGTCTCCTCAAGGCAAGAAAGTAGAGTTTAAAGGGCAGATACAAACTAAGACATTCTTGACGATAATTGAAGCTAAGAAGTTGTTAAGGCAAGGTTGTGAAGGTTATTTGGCTCATGTGATAGATAGATCTAAAGAGACGCCGAATATAGAAGCATTCGATAGTTAATGAATTTCTCGATGTTTTTCCTGACGATCTTCCTGGATTGCCTCCCGACCGTCAAATTGAGTTTTCTATCGACTTAGCACCCGGCACGGAACCAGTTTCAAAGCAACCGTATCGAATGGCACCGGCAGAAATGAAAGAGTTGGCCAAGCAATTGCAAGAGTTGTTAGACAAAGGAGTTATAAGGCCGAGTGTATCCCCGTGGGGAGCTCCAGTTCTTTTTGTGAAGAAAAAGGACGGAAGCATGAGATTATGCATCGACTATAGAGAATTGAACAAGTTGACAATCAAGAATAGGTATCCTTTGCCTCGAATCGACGACTTATTTGATCAACTCAAAGGAGCAACTTACTTTTCGAAGATTGACTTGCGTTCAGGATATCATCAATTGAAGATTAAACCGGAAGACATTCCAAAGACCGCTTTTAGAACTCGGTATGGGCATTACGAGTTTCTAGTTATGGCATTCGGATTGACAAACGCACCAGCCGCCTTCATGGATTTGATGAACCGTGTATTCAAGAAGTATTTAGACAAGTTCGTTATTGTATTCATCGACGATATTCTCATATACTCGAAATCTGAAGAAGAACATGCTGAACACCTGAGGATAGCTTTGGAAACATTAAGAAAGGATAAGTTATATGCAAAGTTCTCAAAATGTGAATTTTGGCTACGAGAAGTGCAGTTCTTAGGGCATATTGTTGGAAGTGAAGGTATTCGAGTGGATCCAGCAAAGATAGAAGCTGTGATGAATTGGGAGAGGCCGAAGACCCCAACTGAAGTTAGAAGTTTCATGGGATTGGCCAGATATTATCGAAGGTTTGTGAAGGATTTCTCAAAGATTGCAGTACCGTTGACAAGAATTGACTCGGAAGAATGAAAAGTTTGAATGGACCGACAAATGTGAAAAGAGTTTTCAAGAGTTGAAACAGAAGTTAGTCACCGCTCCAGTTCTAGCTTTGCCAGATGATCAAGGAGATTTTGTTATCTACAGTGATGCGTCGTACAAAGGATTAGGTTGTGTCTTAATGCAACACGGGAAAGTAATAGCCTACGCGTCAAGACAACTCAAGCCACACGAACAAAGATATCCGACTCATGACTTGGAATTGGCAGCAATTGTGTTTGCTTTAAAGCTTTGGAGACACTATCTTTATGGCGAGAAGTGTGAAATATTCACAGATCACAAAGCTTGAAGTACATTTTCACGCAAAAAGAGTTGAACATGAGGCAGCGAAGATGGTTGGAATTGATTAAAGACTACGACTGCACGATTAATTATCATCCCGGAAAGGCGAATGTAGTAGCAGATGCGTTAAGTCGCAAAGAAAGGTTGAATATGTTGACCATGGCTCAAGAACTATCACAGGAATTGAGAAGATGGAATTGAAATTCGAGCTCCTAGTGCACCTACAGAAATGATTCATACCATGACCTTTCAGCCTGAATTGATGGAGAAGATAAAGAAGTGCCAAGAAGAAGTGATGAATGAAAGATGAATGAGTTAACCGAGAAGAAATCTGCACACAGAAAGACAACCAGGAATCTTGAGGTTTCATCAAGAATTTGGATACCAAATGTGGAGGAATTGAAGAATGAGATTTTGAAGGATGCTCACAATTCAGAGTTTTCTATTCACCCGGAAGCACAAAAATGTACCAAGATTTGAAGCAAACTTTTGGTGGCCAGACATGAAGAAGGAAATTGCTCAATGGATTAGTAAATGCTACACTTGTCAAAGAGTAAAAGCTGAACATCAGAAGCCAAGTGGATTAATACAGCCTTTAGAGATACCAGAATGGAAGTGGGAGCACATAGCAATGGACTTTATAGTTGGATTGCCAAGGACGAAATCTAATCATGATGCTATATGGGTAATCATTGATCGATTGACCAAGTCCTATTCACTTTCTGTCTAACAGAGATTTTCAAGTACGAAGCTAATTCACACTGTATTTGAAAGAGATTGTTACGCGTCAGGAGTTCCAGTATCTATTGTGTCAGATCGAGACCCTCGTTTTAAACTCGAGATTTTGGAAGCAATT
>NC_030382.2:5965383-5996342 GCF_001625215.2 Daucus carota subsp. sativus | reverse complement strand
AAAGCTACAATTGTTTTCAAGCTCAAAACGAGTCAAGAATGAAACTACAAGTTGATTCCAATTTCAACAAACCGAAAATGAAGCTACAAGTAATTTTCAGTTTCAAACGAGTCTGGAATGAAGCTACAAGGTTTTTTCCAACTTCAATCTAGTCAATAATAAAGCTACAAGTTGTTTTCAAGCTCAAACGAGTCAAGAATGAAACTACAAGTTGATTCCAATTTCAAACAACCGAAAAATGAAACTACAAGTTGTTTTCAACTTCAAATGAGTCTGGAATGAAGCTGCAAGTTGTTTCCAACTTCAATCTAGTCAATAATGAAGCTACAAGTGGTTTACAAGCTCAAACGAGTCAAAAATGAATACTACAAGTTGATTCCAATTTCAAACAACCGAAAATGAAGCTACAAGTTGTTTTCAACTTCAACGAGTCTGGAATGAAGCTACAAGTTGTTTCCAACTTCAATCTAGTCAATAATGAAGCTAAAAGTTGTTTCCGTGCACAAACGAGTCAAGAATGAAACTACAAGTTGATTCCAATTTCAAACAACCGAAAATGAAGCTACAAGTAATTTTTCAGTTTCAAACGAGTCTGGAATGAAGCTACAAGTTGTTTTCCAACTTCAATCTAGTCAATAATAAAGCTACAAGTTGTTTCAAGCTCAAACGAGTCAAGAATGAAACTACAAGTTGATTCCAATTTCAAACAACCGAAAATGAAGCTACAAGTTGTTTCAACTTCAAACGAGTCTGGAATGAATCTACAAGTTGTTTCCAACTTCAATCTAGTCGATAATGAAGCTAAAATTGTTTCCATGCACAAACGAGTCAAGAATGAAACTACAAGTTGATTCCAATTTCAAACAACCGAAAATGAAGCTACAAGTAATTTTTAGTTTCAAACGAGTCTGGAATGAATCTACAAGTTGTTTCCAACTTCAATCTAGTCAATAATGAAGCTAAAAATTGTTTCCGTGCACAAACGAGTCAAGAATGAAACTACAAGGATTCCAATTTCAAACAACCGAAAATGAAGCTACAAGTAATTTTCAGTTTCAAACGAGTCTGGAATGAAGCTACAAGTTTTTTCCAACTTCAATCTAGTCAATAATAAAGCTACAAGTTGTTTTCAAGCTCAAACGAGTCAAGAATGAAACTACAAGTTGATTCCAATTTCAAACAACCAAAATGAAACTACAAGTTTGTTCAACTTCAATGAGTCTGGAATTAAGCTGCAAGTTGTTTTCAACTTCAATGAAGCTCCAAGTGGTTTTTCCAAGCTCAAACGAGTCAAAATAATACTACAAGTTGATTCCAATTTCAAACAACCAAAAATGAAGCTACAAGTTGTTTCAACTTCAAACGAGTCTGGAATGAATCTACAAGTTGTTTCCACTTCAATCTAGTCAATAATGAAGCTAAAGTGTTTCCAGCACAAACGAGTCAAGAATGAAACTACAAGTTGATTCCAATTTCAAACAACCGAAAATGAAGCTACAAGTTGTTTTCAACTTCAAACGAGTCTGGAATGAAGCTACAAGTTGTTTCCAACTTCAATCTAGTCAATAATAAAGCTAAAAGTGTTTTCAAGCACAAACGAGTCAAGAATGAAACTACAAGTTGATTCCAATTTCAAACAACCGAAAATGAAGCTACAAGTTGTTTTTCAACTTCAAACGAGTCTGGAATGAAGCTACAAGTTTTTCCAACTTCAATCTAGTCAATAATGAAGCTCAAGTGTTTTCAAGCTCAAACGAGTCAAAATGAAACTACAAGTTGATTCCAATTTCAAACAACCGAAAATGAAGCTACAAGTTGTTTTCAACTTCAAACGAGTCTGGAATGAATCTACAAGTTGTTTCCAACTTCAATCTAGTCGATAATGAAGCTAAAAATTGTTTCCGTGCACAAACGAGTCAAGAATGAAACTACAAGTTGATTCCATTTTCAAACAACCGAAAATGAAGCTACAAGTAATTTTCAGTTTCAAACGAGTCTGGAATGAAGCTACAAGTTGTTTCCAACTTCAATCTAGTCAATAATGAAGCTACAAGTGGTTTTCAAGCTCAAACGAGTCAAGAATGAAACTACAAGTTGATTCCAATTTCAAACAACCGAAAATGAAGCTACAAGTTGTTTTCAACTTCAAACGAGTCTGGAATGAAGCTACAAGTTGTTTCCAACTTCAATCTAGTCATAATGAAGCTAAAATTGTTTCCAAGCTCAAACGAGTCAAGAATGAAACTACAAGTTGATTCCAATTTCAAACAACCAAAAATGAAGCTACAAGTTGTTTTTAACTTCAAATGAGTCTGGAATGAAGCTACAAGTTGTTTTCAACTTCAATCTAGTCAATAATGAAGCTAAAAATTGTTTACAGTGCTCAAACGAGTCAAGAATGAAACTACAAGTTGATTCCAATTTCAAACAACCGAAAATGAAGCTACAAGTAATTTCAGTTTCAAACGAGTCTGGAATGAAGCTACAAGTTTTTTCCAACTTCAATCTAGTCAATAATAAAGCTACAAGTTGTTTTCAAGCTCAAACGAGTCAAGAATGAAACTACAAGTTGATTCCAATTTCAAACAACCAAAATGAAGCTACAAGTTGTTTTCAACTTCAAACGAGTCTGGAATGAAGCTACAAGTTGTTTTCAACTTCAATGAGCTAAAAGTGGTTTACAAGCTCAAACGAGTCAAAAATGAAACTACAAGTTGATTCCAATTTCAAACAACCGAAAATGAAGCTACAAGTTGTTTTCAGTCTTCAAACGAGTCTGGAATGAAGCTACAAGTTGTTTCCAACTTCAATCTAGTCGATAATGAAGCTAAAAATTGTTTTCCGTGCACAAACGAGTCAAGAATGAAACTACAAGTTGATTCCAATTTCAAACAACCGAAAATGAAGCTACAAGTAATTTTCAGTTTCAAACGAGTCTGGAATGAAGCTACAAGTTTTTTTCCAACTTCAATCTAGTCAATAATAAAGCTACAAGTTTTTCAAGCTCAAACGAGTCAACAATAAAACTACAAGTTGATTCCAATTTCAAACAACCAAAAATGAAACTACAAGTTGTTTCAACTTCAAATGAGTCTGGAATCAAGCTGCAAGTTGTTTCCACTCAATGTAGTCAATATGAAGCTCGAGTGGTTTACAAGCTCAAACGAGTCAAAAATAATACTACAAGTTGATTCCAATTTCAAACAACCAAAATTGAAGCTACAAGTTGTTTCCAACTTGAAACGAGTCTGAATGAATCTACAAGTTGTTTCCAACTTCAATCTAGTCGATAATGAAGCTAAAAGTGTTTCCGTGCTCAAACGAGTCAAGAATGAAACTACAAGTTGTTCCAATTTCAAACAACCGAAAATGAAGCTACAAGTAATTTTCAGTTTCAAACGTGTCGGGAATGAAGCTACAAGTTTTTCCGACTTCAATCTAGTCAATAATAAAGCTACAAGTTGTTTTCAAGTTCAAACGAGTCAAGAATGAAACTACAAGTTGATTCCAATTCAAACAACCGAAAATGAAGCTACAAGTTGTTTTCAACTTCAAACGAGTCTGGAATGAATCTACAAGTTGTTTCCAACTTCATCTAGTCGATAATGAAGCTAATATTGTTTCCATGCCAAACGAGTCAAGAATGAAACTACAAGTTGATTCCAATTTCAAACAGTCGAAAATGAAGCTAAAAGTAATTTTAGTTTCAAACGAGTCTGGAATGACGCTACAAGTTGTTTCCAACTTCAATCTAGTCAATAATGAGCTAAAAATTGTTTCCGTGCACAAACGAGTCAGAATGAAACTACAAGTTGATTCCAATTTCAAACAACCGAAAATGAAGCTACAAGTAATTTTCAGTTTCAAACCGAGTCTGGAATGAAGCTACAAGTTTTTTTCAACTTCAATCTAGTCATAATAAAGCTACAAGTTGTTTTCAAGCTCAAACGAGTCAAGAATGAAACTACAAGTTGATTCCAATTTCAAACAACCAAAATGAAACTACAAGTTGTTATCAACTTCAAATGAGTCTGGAATTAAGCTGCAAGTTGTTTTCAACTTCAATGTAGTCAATAATGAAGCTCCAAGTGGTTTACAAGCTCAAACGAGTCAAAATAATACTACAAGTTGATTCCAATTTCAAACAACCGAAAATGAAGCTACAAGTAATTTTCAGTTTCAAACGTGTCTGGAATGAAGCTACAAGTTGTTTCCGACTTCAATCTAGTCCATATAAAGCTACAAGTTGTTTTCAAGCTCAAACGAGTCAAGAATGAAACTACAAGTTGATTCCAATTTCAAACACCGAAAATGAAGCTACAAGTGTTTTCAACTTCAACGAGTCTGGAATGAATCTACAAGTTGTTTCCAACTTCAATCTAGTCGATAATGAAGCTAAAAAATTGTTTCCATGCACAAACGAGTCAAGAATGAAACTACAAGTTTATTCCAATTTCAAACAACCGAAAATGAGCTACAAGTAATTTTCAGTTTCAAACGAGTCTGGAATGAAGCTACAAGTTTTTTCCAACTTCAATCTAGTCAATAATAAATCTACAAGTTGTTTTCAAGCTCAAACGAGTCAAGAATGAAACTACAAGTTTATTCCAATTTCAAACAACCAAAAATGAAACTACAAGTTGTTATCAACTTCAAATGAGTCTGGAATCAATCTGCAAGTTGTTTTCACTTCAATGTAGTCAATAATGAAGCTCAAAGTGGTTTACAAGCTCAAACGAGTCAAAAATAATACTACAAGTTGATTCCAATTTCAAACAACCGAAAATGAAGCTACAAGTAATTTTCAGTTTCAAACGTGTCTGGAATGAAGCTACAAGTTGTTTCCGACTTCATCTAGTCCATAATAAAGCTACAAGTTGTTTTCAAGCTCAAACGAGTCAAGAATGAAACTACAAGTTGATTCCAATTTCAAACAACCGAAAATGAAGCTACAAGTTGTTTTCAACTTCAAACGAGTCTGGAATGAATCTACAAGTTGTTTCCAACTTCAATCTAGTCGATAATGAAGCTAAAAATTGTTTCCATGCACAAACGAGTCAAGAATGAAACTACAAGTTGATTCCAATTTCAAACAGCCGAAAATGAAGCAAAAAGTAATTTTTAGTTTCAAACGAGTCTGGCATGAAGCTACAAGTTGTTTCCAACTTCAATCTAGTCAATAATGAAGCTAAAAATTGTTTCCGTGCACAAACGAGTCAAGAATGAAACTACAAGTTGATTCCAATTTCAAACAACCGAAAATGAAGCTACAAGTAATTTTCAGTTTCAAACGAGTCTGGAATGAAGCTACAAGTTTTTTCCAACTTCAATCTAGTCTTTAATAAAGCTACAAGTTGTTTTCAAGCTCAAACGAGTCAAGAATGAAACTACAAGTTGATTCCAATTTCAAACAACCAAAAATGAAACTACAAGTTGTTATCAACTTCAAATGAGTCTGGTATTAAGCTGCAAGTTGTTTTCAACTTCAATGTAGTCAATAATGAAGCTCCAAGTGGTTTACAAGCTCAAACGAGTCAAAAATAATACTACAAGTTGATTCCATTTCAAACAACCGAAAATGAAGCTACAAGTTGTTTTCAACTTCAAACGAGTCTGGGATGAATCTACAAGTTGTTTCCGACTTGAATCTTGTAGATAATGAAGCTAAAAATTGTTTCTGTGCACAAACGAGTCAAGAATGAAACTACAAGTTGATTCCAATTTCAAACAACCGAAAATGAAGCTACAAGGAATTTTCAGTTTCAAACGTGTCTGGAATGAAGCTACAAGTTGTTTCCGACTTCAATCTAGTCAATAATAAAGCTACAAGTTGTTTTCAAGCTCAAACGAGTCAAGAATGAAACTACAAGTTGATTCCAATTTCAAACAACCGAAAATGAAGCTACAAGTTGTTTTCAACTTCAACGAGTCTGGAATGAATCTACAAGTTGTTTCCAACTTCAATCTAGTCGATAATGAAGCTAAATATTGTTTCCATGCACAAACGAGTCAAGAATGAAACTACAAGTTCATTCCAATTTCAAACAGCCGAAAATGAAGCTAAAAGTAATTTTTAGTTTCAAAAGAGTCTGGAATGAAGCTACAAGTTGTTTCCAACTTCAATCTAGTCAATAATGAAGCTAAAAATTGTTTCCGTGCACAAACGAGTCAAGAATGAAACTACAAGTTGATTCCAATTTCAAACAACCGAAAATGAAGCTACAAGTAATTTTCAGTTTCAACCGAGTCTGGAATGAAGCTACAAGTTTTTTTCAACTTCAATCTAGTCAATAATAAGCTACAAGTTGTTTTCAAGCTCAAACGAGTCAAGAATGAAACTACAAGTTGATTCCAATTTCAAACAACCAAAATGAAACTACAAGTTGTTATCAACTTCAAATGAGTCTGGAATTAAGCTGCAAGTTGTTTTCAACTTCAATGTAGTCAATAATGAAGCTCCAAGTGGTTTACAAGCTCAAACGAGTCAAAAATAATACTACAAGTTGATTCCAATTTCAAACAACCGAAAATGAAGCTACAAGTAATTTTCAGTTCCAAACGTGTCTGGAATGAAGCTACAAGTTGTTTCCGACTTCAATCTAGTCAATAATAAAGCTACAAGTTGTTTTCAAGCTCAAACGAGTCAAGAATGAAACTACAAGTTGATTCCAATTTCAAACAACCGAAAATGAAGCTACAAGTTGTTTTCAACTTCAAACAAGTCTGGAATGAATCTACAAGTTGTTTCCAACTTCAATCTAGTCGATAATGAAGCTAAAAATTGTTTCCTTGCACAACCGAGTCAAGAATGAAACTACAAGTTCATTCCAATTTCAAAAAAGCCGAAAATGAAGCTAAAAGTAATTTTTAGTTTCAAACGAGTCTGGCATGAAGCTACAAGTTGTTTCCAACTTCAATCTAGTCAATAATGAAGCTAAAAATTGTTTCCGTGCACAAACGAGTCAAGAATGAAACTACAAGTTGATTCCAATTTCAAACAACCGAAAATGAAGCTACAAGTAATTTTCAGTTTCAAACGAGTCTGGAATGAAGCTACAAGTTTTTTCCAACTTCAATCTAGTCTTTAATAAAGCTACAAGTTGTTTTCAAGCTCAAACGAGTCAAGAATGAAACTACAAGTTGATTCCAATTTCAAACAACCAAAAATGAAACTACAAGTTGTTATCAACTTCAAATGAGTCTGGTATTAAGCTGCAAGTTGTTTTCAACTTCAATGTAGTCAATAATGAAGCTCCAAGTGGTTTACAAGCTCAAACGAGTCAAAAATAATACTATAAGTTGATTCCAATTTCAAACAACCGAAAATGAAGCTACAAGTTGTTTTCAACTTCAAACGAGTCTGGGATGAATCTACAAGTTGTTTCCGACTTGAATCTTGTAGATAATGAAGCTAAAAATTGTTTCTGTGCACAAACGAGTCAAGAATGAAACTACAAGTTGATTCCAATTTCAAACAACCGAAAATGAAGCTACAAGGAATTTTCAGTTTCAAACGTGTCTGGAATGAAGCTACAAGTTGTTTCCGACTTCAATCTAGTCAATAATAAAGCTACAAGTTGTTTTCAAGCTCAAACGAGTCAAGAATGAAACTACAAGTTGATTCCAATTTCAAACAACCGAAAATGAAGCTACAAGTTGTTTTCAACTTCAAACGAGTCTGGAATGAATCTACAAGTTGTTTCCAACTTCAATCTAGTCGATAATGAAGCTAAATATTGTTTCCATGCACAAACGAGTCAAGAATGAAACTACAAGTTCATTCCAATTTCAAACAGCCGAAAATGAAGCTAAAAGTAATTTTTAGTTTCAAAAGAGTCTGGAATGAAGCTACAAGTTGTTTCCAACTTCAATCTAGTCAATAATGAAGCTAAAAATTGTTTCCGTGCACAAACGAGTCAAGAATGAAACTACAAGTTGATTCCAATTTCAAACAACCGAAAATGAAGCTACAAGTAATTTTCAGTTTCAACCGAGTCTGGAATGAAGCTACAAGTTTTTTTCAACTTCAATCTAGTCAATAATAAAGCTACAAGTTGTTTTCAAGCTCAAACGAGTCAAGAATGAAACTACAAGTTGATTCCAATTTCAAACAACCAAAAATGAAACTACAAGTTGTTATCAACTTCAAATGAGTCTGGAATTAAGCTGCAAGTTGTTTTCAACTTCAATGTAGTCAATAATGAAGCTCCAAGTGGTTTACAAGCTCAAACGAGTCAAAAATAATACTACAAGTTGATTCCAATTTCAAACAACCGAAAATGAAGCTACAAGTAATTTTCAGTTCCAAACGTGTCTGGAATGAAGCTACAAGTTGTTTCCGACTTCAATCTAGTCAATAATAAAGCTACAAGTTGTTTTCAAGCTCAAACGAGTCAAGAATGAAACTACAAGTTGATTCCAATTTCAAACAACCGAAAATGAAGCTACAAGTTGTTTTCAACTTCAAACAAGTCTGGAATGAATCTACAAGTTGTTTCCAACTACAATCTAGTCGATAATGAAGCTAAAAATTGTTTCCATGCACAACCGAGTCAAGAATGAAACTACAAGTTCATTCCAATTTCAAAAAAGCCGAAAATGAAGCTAAAAGTAATTTTTAGTTTCAAACGAGTCTGGCATGAAGCTACAAGTTGTTTCCAACTTCAATCTAGTCAATAATGAAGCTAAAAATTGTTTCCGTGCACAAACGAGTCAAGAATGAAACTACAAGTTGATTCCAATTTCAAACAACCGAAAATGAAGCTACAAGTAATTTTCAGTTTCAAACGAGTCTGGAATGAAGCTACAAGTTTTTTCCAACTTCAATCTAGTCTTTAATAAAGCTACAAGTTGTTTTCAAGCTCAAACGAGTCAAGAATGAAACTACAAGTTGATTCCAATTTCAAACAACCAAAAATGAAACTACAAGTTGTTATCAACTTCAAATGAGTCTGGTATTAAGCTGCAAGTTGTTTTCAACTTCAATGTAGTCAATAATGAAGCTCCAAGTGGTTTACAAGCTCAAACGAGTCAAAAATAATACTATAAGTTGATTCCAATTTCAAACAACCGAAAATGAAGCTACAAGTTGTTTTCAACTTCAAACGAGTCTGGGATGAATCTACAAGTTGTTTCCGACTTGAATCTTGTAGATAATGAAGCTAAAAATTGTTTCTGTGCACAAACGAGTCAAGAATGAAACTACAAGTTGATTCCAATTTCAAACAACCGAAAATGAAGCTACAAGGAATTTTCAGTTTCAAACGTGTCTGGAATGAAGCTACAAGTTGTTTCCGACTTCAATCTAGTCAATAATAAAGCTACAAGTTGTTTTCAAGCTCAAACGAGTCAAGAATGAAACTACAAGTTGATTCCAATTTCAAACAACCGAAAATGAAGCTACAAGTTGTTTTCAACTTCAAACGAGTCTGGAATGAATCTACAAGTTGTTTCCAACTTCAATCTAGTCGATAATGAAGCTAAATATTGTTTCCATGCACAAACGAGTCAAGAATGAAACTACAAGTTCATTCCAATTTCAAACAGCCGAAAATGAAGCTAAAAGTAATTTTTAGTTTCAAAAGAGTCTGGAATGAAGCTACAAGTTGTTTCCAACTTCAATCTAGTCAATAATGAAGCTAAAAATTGTTTCCGTGCACAAACGAGTCAAGAATGAAACTACAAGTTGATTCCAATTTCAAACAACCGAAAATGAAGCTACAAGTAATTTTCAGTTTCAACCGAGTCTGGAATGAAGCTACAAGTTTTTTTCAACTTCAATCTAGTCAATAATAAAGCTACAAGTTGTTTTCAAGCTCAAACGAGTCAAGAATGAAACTACAAGTTGATTCCAATTTCAAACAACCAAAAATGAAACTACAAGTTGTTATCAACTTCAAATGAGTCTGGAATTAAGCTGCAAGTTGTTTTCAACTTCAATGTAGTCAATAATGAAGCTCCAAGTGGTTTACAAGCTCAAACGAGTCAAAAATAATACTACAAGTTGATTCCAATTTCAAACAACCGAAAATGAAGCTTCAAGTAATTTTCAGTTCCAAACGTGTCTGGAATGAAGCTACAAGTTGTTTCCGACTTCAATCTAGTCAATAATAAAGCTACAAGTTGTTTTCAAGCTCAAACGAGTCAAGAATGAAACTACAAGTTGATTCCAATTTCAAACAACCGAAAATGAAGCTACAAGTTGTTTTCAACTTCAAACAAGTCTGGAATGAATCTACAAGTTGTTTCCAACTTCAATCTAGTCGATAATGAAGCTAAAAATTGTTTCCATGCACAAACGAGTCAAGAATGAAACTACAAGTTGATTCCAATTTCAAACAACCGAAAATGAAGCTACAAGTAATTTTCAGTTCCAAACGTGTCTGGAATGAAGCTACAAGTTGTTTCCGACTTCAATCTAGTCAATAATAAAGCTACAAGTTGTTTTCAAGCTCAAACGAGTCAAGAATGAAACTACAAGTTGATTCCAATTTCAAACAACCAAAAATGAAACTACAAGTTGTTATCAACTTCAAATGAGTCTGGAATTAAGCTGCAAGTTGTTTTCAACTTCAATGTAGTCAATAATGAAGCTCCAAGTGGTTTACAAGCTCACACGAGTCAAAAATAATACTACAAGTTGATTCCAATTTCAAACAACCGAAAATGAAGCTACAAGTAATTTTCAGTTCCAAACGTGTCTGGAATGAAGCTACAAGTTGTTTCCGACTTCAATCTAGTCCATAATAAAGCTACAAGTTGTTTTCAAGCTCAAACGAGTCAAGAATGAAACTACAAGTTGATTCCAATTTCAAACAACCGAAAATGAAGCTACAAGTTGTTTTCAACTTCAAACGAGTCTGGAATGAATCTACAAGTTGTTTCCAACTTCAATCTAGTCGATAATGAAGCTAAAAATTGTTTCCATGCACAAACGAGTCAAGAATGAAACTACAAGTTGATTCCAATTTCAAACAGCCGAAAATGAAGCAAAAAGTAATTTTTAGTTTCAAACGAGTCTGGCATGAAGCTACAAGTTGTTTCCAACTTCAATCTAGTCAATAATGAAGCTAAAAATTGTTTCCGTGCACAAACGAGTCAAGAATGAAACTACAAGTTGATTCCAATTTCAAACAACCGAAAATGAAGCTACAAGTAATTTTCAGTTTCAAACGAGTCTGGAATGAAGCTACAAGTTTTTTCCAACTTCAATCTAGTCTTTAATAAAGCTACAAGTTGTTTTCAAGCTCAAACGAGTCAAGAATGAAACTACAAGTTGATTCCAATTTCAAACAACCAAAAATGAAACTACAAGTTGTTATCAACTTCAAATGAGTCTGGTATTAAGCTGCAAGTTGTTTTCAACTTCAATGTAGTCAATAATGAAGCTCCAAGTGGTTTACAAGCTCAAACGAGTCAAAAATAATACTACAAGTTGATTCCAATTTCAAACAACCGAAAATGAAGCTACAAGTTGTTTTCAACTTCAAACGAGTCTGGAATGAATCTACAAGTTGTTTCCGACTTGAATCTTGTAGATAATGAAGCTAAAAATTGTTTCTGTGCACAAACGAGTCAAGAATGAAACTACAAGTTGATTCCAATTTCAAACAACCGAAAATGAAGCTACAAGGAATTTTCAGTTTCAAACGTGTCTGGAATGAAGCTACAAGTTGTTTCCGACTTCAATCTAGTCAATAATAAAGCTACAAGTTGTTTTCAAGCTCCAACGAGTCAAGAATGAAACTACAAGTTGATTCCAATTTCAAACAACCGAAAATGAAGCTACAAGTTGTTTTCAACTTCAAACGAGTCTGGAATGAATCTACAAGTTGTTTCCAACTTCAATCTAGTCGATAATGAAGCTAAAATTGTTTCCATGCACAAACGAGTCAAGAATGAAACTACAAGTTGATTCCAATTTCAAACAGCCGAAAATGAAGCAAAAAGTAATTTTTAGTTTCAAACGAGTCTGGCATGAAGCTACAAGTTGTTTCCAACTTCAATCTAGTCAATAATGAAGCTAAAAATTGTTTCCGTGCACAAACGAGTCAAGAATGAAACTACAAGTTGATTCCAATTTCAAACAACCGAAAATGAAGCTACAAGTAATTTTCAGTTTCAAACGAGTCTGGAATGAAGCTACAAGTTTTTTCCAACTTCAATCTAGTCTTTAATAAAGCTACAAGTTGTTTTCAAGCTCAAACGAGTCAAGAATGAAACTACAAGTTGATTCCAATTTCAAACAACCAAAAATGAAACTACAAGTTGTTATCAACTTCAAATGAGTCTGGTATTAAGCTGCAAGTTGTTTTCAACTTCAATGTAGTCAATAATGAAGCTCCAAGTGGTTTACAAGCTCAAACGAGTCAAAAATAATACTACAAGTTGATTCCAATTTCAAACAACCGAAAATGAAGCTACAAGTTGTTTTCAACTTCAAACGAGTCTGGAATGAATCTACAAGTTGTTTCCGACTTGAATCTTGTAGATAATGAAGCTAAAAATTGTTTCTGTGCACAAACGAGTCAAGAATGAAACTACAAGTTGATTCCAATTTCAAACAACCGAAAATGAAGCTACAAGGAATTTTCAGTTTCAAACGTGTCTGGAATGAAGCTACAAGTTGTTTCCGACTTCAATCTAGTCAATAATAAAGCTACAAGTTGTTTTCAAGCTCCAACGAGTCAAGAATGAAACTACAAGTTGATTCCAATTTCAAACAACCGAAAATGAAGCTACAAGTTGTTTTCAACTTCAAACGAGTCTGGAATGAATCTACAAGTTGTTTCCAACTTCAATCTAGTCGATAATGAAGCTAAATATTGTTTCCATGCACAAACGAGTCAAGAATGAAACTACAAGTTCATTCCAATTCAAAAAAGCCGAAAATGAAGCTAAAAGTAATTTTTAGTTTCAAAAGAGTCTGGAATGAAGCTACAAGTTGTTTCCAACTTCAATCTAGTCAATAATGAAGCTAAAAATTGTTTCCGTGCACAAACGAGTCAAGAATGAAACTACAAGTTGATTCCAATTTCAAACAACCGAAAATGAAGCTACAAGTAATTTTCAGTTTCAACCGAGTCTGGAATGAAGCTACAAGTTTTTTTCAACTTCAATCTAGTCAATAATAAAGCTACAAGTTGTTTTCAAGCTCAAACGAGTCAAGAATGAAACTACAAGTTGATTCCAATTTCAAACAACCAAAAATGAAACTACAAGTTGTTATCAACTTCAAATGAGTCTGGAATTAAGCTGCAAGTTGTTTTCAACTTCAATGTAGTCAATAATGAAGCTCCAAGTGGTTTACAAGCTCAAACGAGTCAAAAATAATACTACAAGTTGATTCCAATTTTAAACAACCGAAAATGAAGCTACAAGTAATTTTCAGTTCCAAACGTGTCTGGAATGAAGCTACAAGTTGTTTCCGACTTCAATCTAGTCAATAATAAAGCTACAAGTTGTTTTCAAGCTCAAATGAGTCAAGAATGAAACTACAAGTTGATTCCAATTTCAAACAACCGAAAATGAAGCTACAAGTTGTTTTCAACTTCAAACAAGTCTAGAATGAATCTACAAGTTGTTTCCAACTTCAATCTAGTCGATAATGAAGCTAAAAATTGTTTCCATGCACAAACGAGTCAAGAATGAAACTACAAGTTCATTCCAATTTCAAACAGCCGAAAATGAAGCTAAAAGTAATTTTTAGTTTCAAACGAGTCTGGCATGAAGCTACAAGTTGTTTCCAACTTCAATCTAGTCAATAATGAAGCTAAAAATTGTTTCCGTGCACAAACGAGTCAAGAATGAAACTACAAGTTGATTCCAATTTCAAACAACCGAAAATGAAGCTACAAGTAATTTTCAGTTTCAACCGAGTCTGGAATGAAGCTACAAGTTTTTTTCAACTTCAATCTAGTCAATAATAAAGCTACAAGTTGTTTTCAAGCTCAAACGAGTCAAGAATGAAACTACAAGTTGATTCCAATTTCAAACAACCAAAAATGAAACTACAAGTTGTTATCAACTTCAAATGAGTCTGGAATTAAGCTGCAAGTTGTTTTCAACTTCAATGTAGTCAATAATGAAGCTCCAAGTGGTTTACAAGCTCAAACGAGTCAAAAATAATACTACAAGTTGATTCCAATTTCAAACAACCGAAAATGAAGCTACAAGTAATTTTCAGTTCCAAACGTGTCTGGAATGAAGCTACAAGTTGTTTCCGACTTCAATCTAGTCAATAATAAAGCTACAAGTTGTTTTCAAGCTCAAACGAGTCAAGAATGAAACTACTAGTTGATTCCAATTTCAAACAACCGAAAATGAAGCTACAAGTTGTTTTCAACTTCAAACAAGTCTGGAATGAATCTACAAGTTGTTTCCAACTTCAATCTAGTCGATAATGAAGGTAAAAATTGTTTCCTTGCACAACCGAGTCAAGAATGAAACTACAAGTTCATTCCAATTTCAAAAAAGCCGAAAATGAAGCTAAAAGTAATTTTTAGTTTCAAACGAGTCTGGCATGAAGCTACAAGTTGTTTCCAACTTCAATCTAGTCAATAATGAAGCTAAAAATTGTTTCCGTGCACAAACGAGTCAAGAATGAAACTACAAGTTGATTCCAATTTCAAACAACTGAAAATGAAGCTACAAGTAATTTTCAGTTTCAAACGAGTCTGGAATGAAGCTACAAGTTTTTTCCAACTTCAATCTAGTCTTTAATAAAGCTACAAGTTGTTTTCAAGCTCAAACGAGTCAAGAATGAAACTACAAGTTGATTCCAATTTCAAACAACCAAAAATGAAACTACAAGTTGTTATCAACTTCAAATGAGTCTGGTATTAAGCTGCAAGTTGTTTTCAACTTCAATGTAGTCAATAATGAAGCTCCAAGTGGTTTACAAGCTCAAACGAGTCAAAAATAATACTATAAGTTGATTCCAATTTCAAACAACCGAAAATGAAGCTACAAGTTGTTTTCAACTTCAAACGAGTCTGGGATGAATCTACAAGTTGTTTCCGACTTGAATCTTGTAGATAATGAAGCTAAAAATTGTTTCTGTGCACAAACGAGTCAAGAATGAAACTACAAGTTGATTCCAATTTCAAACAATCGAAAATGAAGCTACAAGGAATTTTCAGTTTCAAACGTGTCTGGAATGAAGCTACAAGTTGTTTCCGACTTCAATCTAGTCAATAATAAAGCTACAAGTTGTTTTCAAGCTCAAACGAGTCAAGAATGAAACTACAAGTTGATTCCAATTTCAAACAACCGAAAATGAAGCTACAAGTTGTTTTCAACTTCAAACGAGTCTGGAATGAATCTACAAGTTGTTTCCAACTTCAATCTAGTCGATAATGAAGCTAAATATTGTTTCCATGCACAAACGAGTCAAGAATGAAACTACAAGTTCATTCCAATTTCAAACAGCCGAAAATGAAGCTAAAAGTAATTTTTAGTTTCAAAAGAGTCTGGAATGAAGCTACAAGTTGTTTCCAACTTCAATCTAGTCAATAATGAAGCTAAAAATTGTTTCCGTGCACAAACGAGTCAAGAATGAAACTACAAGTTGATTCCAATTTCAAACAACCGAAAATGAAGCTACAAGTAATTTTCAGTTTCAACCGAGTCTGGAATGAAGCTACAAGTTTTTTTCAACTTCAATCTAGTCAATAATAAAGCTACAAGTTGTTTTCAAGCTCAAACGAGTCAAGAATGAAACTACAAGTTGATTCCAATTTCAAACAACCAAAAATGAAACTACAAGTTGTTATCAACTTCAAATGAGTCTGGAATTAAGCTGCAAGTTGTTTTCAACTTCAATGTAGTCAATAATGAAGCTCCAAGTGGTTTACAAGCTCAAACGAGTCAAAAATAATACTACAAGTTGATTCCAATTTCAAACAACCGAAAATGAAGCTACAAGTAATTTTCAGTTCCAAACGTGTCTGGAATGAAGCTACAAGTTGTTTCCGACTTCAATCTAGTCAATAATAAAGCTACAAGTTGTTTTCAAGCTCAAACGAGTCAAGAATGAAACTACAAGTTGATTCCAATTTCAAACAACCGAAAATGAAGCTACAAGTTGTTTTCAACTTCAAACAAGTCTGGAATGAATCTACAAGTTGTTTCCAACTTCAATCTAGTCGATAATGAAGCTAAAAATTGTTTCCATGCACAACCGAGTCAAGAATGAAACTACAAGTTCATTCCAATTTCAAAAAAGCCGAAAATGAAGCTAAAAGTAATTTTTAGTTTCAAACGAGTCTGGCATGAAGCTACAAGTTGTTTCCAACTTCAATCTAGTCAATAATGAAGCTAAAAATTGTTTCCGTGCACAAACGAGTCAAGAATGAAACTACAAGTTGATTCCAATTTCAAACAACCGAAAATGAAGCTACAAGTAATTTTCAGTTTCAAACGAGTCTGGAATGAAGCTACAAGTTTTTTCCAACTTCAATCTAGTCTTTAATAAAGCTACAAGTTGTTTTCAAGCTCAAACGAGTCAAGAATGAAACTACAAGTTGATTCCAATTTCAAACAACCAAAAATGAAACTACAAGTTGTTATCAACTTCAAATGAGTCTGGTATTAAGCTGCAAGTTGTTTTCAACTTCAATGTAGTCAATAATGAAGCTCCAAGTGGTTTACAAGCTCAAACGAGTCAAAAATAATACTATAAGTTGATTCCAATTTCAAACAACCGAAAATGAAGCTACAAGTTGTTTTCAACTTCAAACGAGTCTGGAATGAATCTACAAGTTGTTTCCGACTTGAATCTTGTAGATAATGAAGCTAAAAATTGTTTCTGTGCACAAACGAGTCAAGAATGAAACTACAAGTTGATTCCAATTTCAAACAACCGAAAATGAAGCTACAAGGAATTTTCAGTTTCAAACGTGTCTGGAATGAAGCTACAAGTTGTTTCCGACTTCAATCTAGTCAATAATAAAGCTACAAGTTGTTTTCAAGCTCAAACGAGTCAAGAATGAAACTACAAGTTGATTCCAATTTCAAACAACCGAAAATGAAGCTACAAGTTGTTTTCAACTTCAAACGAGTCTGGAATGAATCTACAAGTTGTTTCCAACTTCAATCTAGTCGATAATGAAGCTAAATATTGTTTCCATGCACAAACGAGTCAAGAATGAAACTACAAGTTCATTCCAATTTCAAACAGCCGAAAATGAAGCTAAAAGTAATTTTTAGTTTCAAAAGAGTCTGGAATGAAGCTACAAGTTGTTTCCAACTTCAATCTAGTCAATAATGAAGCTAAAAATTGTTTCCGTGCACAAACGAGTCAAGAATGAAACTACAAGTTGATTCCAATTTCAAACAACCGAAAATGAAGCTACAAGTAATTTTCAGTTTCAACCGAGTCTGGAATGAAGCTACAAGTTTTTTTCAACTTCAATCTAGTCAATAATAAAGCTACAAGTTGTTTTCAAGCTCAAACGAGTCAAGAATGAAACTACAAGTTGATTCCAATTTCAAACAACCAAAAATGAAACTACAAGTTGTTATCAACTTCAAATGAGTCTGGAATTAAGCTGCAAGTTGTTTTCAACTTCAATGTAGTCAATAATGAAGCTCCAAGTGGTTTACAAGCTCAAACGAGTCAAAAATAATACTACAAGTTGATTCCAATTTCAAACAACCGAAAATGAAGCTACAAGTAATTTTCAGTTCCAAACGTGTCTGGAATGAAGCTACAAGTTGTTTCCGACTTCAATCTAGTCAATAATAAAGCTACAAGTTGTTTTCAAGCTCAAACGAGTCAAGAATGAAACTACAAGTTGATTCCAATTTCAAACAACCGAAAATGAAGCTACAAGTTGTTTTCAACTTCAAACAAGTCTGGAATGAATCTACAAGTTGTTTCCAACTTCAATCTAGTCGATAATGAAGCTAAAAATTGTTTCCATGCACAACCGAGTCAAGAATGAAACTACAAGTTCATTCCAATTTCAAAAAAGCCGAAAATGAAGCTAAAAGTAATTTTTAGTTTCAAACGAGTCTGGCATGAAGCTACAAGTTGTTTCCAACTTCAATCTAGTCAATAATGAAGCTAAAAATTGTTTCCGTGCACAAACGAGTCAAGAATGAAACTACAAGTTGATTCCAATTTCAAACAACCGAAAATGAAGCTACAAGTAATTTTCAGTTTCAAACGAGTCTGGAATGAAGCTACAAGTTTTTTCCAACTTCAATCTAGTCTTTAATAAAGCTACAAGTTGTTTTCAAGCTCAAACGAGTCAAGAATGAAACTACAAGTTGATTCCAATTTCAAACAACCAAAAATGAAACTACAAGTTGTTATCAACTTCAAATGAGTCTGGTATTAAGCTGCAAGTTGTTTTCAACTTCAATGTAGTCAATAATGAAGCTCCAAGTGGTTTACAAGCTCAAACGAGTCAAAAATAATACTATAAGTTGATTCCAATTTCAAACAACCGAAAATGAAGCTACAAGTTGTTTTCAACTTCAAACGAGTCTGGAATGAATCTACAAGTTGTTTCCGACTTGAATCTTGTAGATAATGAAGCTAAAAATTGTTTCTGTGCACAAACGAGTCAAGAATGAAACTACAAGTTGATTCCAATTTCAAACAACCGAAAATGAAGCTACAAGGAATTTTCAGTTTCAAACGTGTCTGGAATGAAGCTACAAGTTGTTTCCGACTTCAATCTAGTCAATAATAAAGCTACAAGTTGTTTTCAAGCTCAAACGAGTCAAGAATGAAACTACAAGTTGATTCCAATTTCAAACAACCGAAAATGAAGCTACAAGTTGTTTTCAACTTCAAACGAGTCTGGAATGAATCTACAAGTTGTTTCCAACTTCAATCTAGTCGATAATGAAGCTAAATATTGTTTCCATGCACAAACGAGTCAAGAATGAAACTACAAGTTCATTCCAATTTCAAACAGCCGAAAATGAAGCTAAAAGTAATTTTTAGTTTCAAAAGAGTCTGGAATGAAGCTACAAGTTGTTTCCAACTTCAATCTAGTCAATAATGAAGCTAAAAATTGTTTCCGTGCACAAACGAGTCAAGAATGAAACTACAAGTTGATTCCAATTTCAAACAACCGAAAATGAAGCTACAAGTAATTTTCAGTTTCAACCGAGTCTTGAATGAAGCTACAAGTTTTTTTCAACTTCAATCTAGTCAATAATAAAGCTACAAGTTGTTTTCAAGCTCAAACGAGTCAAGAATGAAACTACAAGTTGATTCCAATTTCAAACAACCAAAAATGAAACTACAAGTTGTTATCAACTTCAAATGAGTCTGGAATTAAGCTGCAAGTTGTTTTCAACTTCAATGTAGTCAATAATGAAGCTCCAAGTGGTTTACAAGCTCAAACGAGTCAAAAATAATACTACAAGTTGATTCCAATTTCAAACAACCGAAAATGAAGCTTCAAGTAATTTTCAGTTCCAAACGTGTCTGGAATGAAGCTACAAGTTGTTTCCGACTTCAATCTAGTCAATAATAAAGCTACAAGTTGTTTTCAAGCTCAAACGAGTCAAGAATGAAACTACAAGTTGATTCCAATTTCAAACAACCGAAAATGAAGCTACAAGTTGTTTTCAACTTCAAACAAGTCTGGAATGAATCTACAAGTTGTTTCCAACTTCAATCTAGTCGATAATGAAGCTAAAAATTGTTTCCATGCACAAACGAGTCAAGAATGAAACTACAAGTTCATTCCAATTTCAAAAAAGCCGAAAATGAAGCTAAAAGTAATTTTTAGTTTCAAAAGAGTCTGGAATGAAGCTACAAGTTGTTTCCAACTTCAATCTAGTCAATAATGAAGCTAAAAATTGTTTCCGTGCACAAACGAGTCAAGAATGAAACTACAAGTTGATTCCAATTTCAAACAACCGAAAATGAAGCTACAAGTAATTTTCAGTTTCAACCGAGTCTGGAATGAAGCTACAAGTTTTTTTCAACTTCAATCTAGTCAATAATAAAGCTACAAGTTGTTTTCAAGCTCAAACGAGTCAAGAATGAAACTACAAGTTGATTCCAATTTCAAACAACCAAAAATGAAACTACAAGTTGTTATCAACTTCAAATGAGTCTGGAATTAAGCTGCAAGTTGTTTTCAACTTCAATGTAGTCAATAATGAAGCTCCAAGTGGTTTACAAGCTCAAACGAGTCAAAAATAATACTACAAGTTGATTCCAATTTCAAACAACCGAAAATGAAGCTACAAGTAATTTTCAGTTCCAAACGTGTCTGGAATGAAGCTACAAGTTGTTTCCGACTTCAATCTAGTCAATAATAAAGCTACAAGTTGTTTTCAAGCTCAAACGAGTCAAGAATGAAACTACAAGTTGATTCCAATTTCAAACAACCGAAAATGAAGCTACAAGTTGTTTTCAACTTCAAACAAGTCTGGAATGAATCTACAAGTTGTTTCCAACTTCAATCTAGTCGATAATGAAGCTAAAAATTGTTTCCATGCACAACCGAGTCAAGAATGAAACTACAAGTTCATTCCAATTTCAAAAAAGCCGAAAATGAAGCTAAAAGTAATTTTTAGTTTCAAACGAGTCTGGCATGAAGCTACAAGTTGTTTCCAACTTCAATCTAGTCAATAATGAAGCTAAAAATTGTTTCCGTGCACAAACGAGTCAAGAATGAAACTACAAGTTGATTCCAATTTCAAACAACCGAAAATGAAGCTACAAGTAATTTTCAGTTTCAAACGAGTCTGGAATGAAGCTACAAGTTTTTTCCAACTTCAATCTAGTCTTTAATAAAGCTACAAGTTGTTTTCAAGCTCAAACGAGTCAAGAATGAAACTACAAGTTGATTCCAATTTCAAACAACCAAAAATGAAACTACAAGTTGTTATCAACTTCAAATGAGTCTGGTATTAAGCTGCAAGTTGTTTTCAACTTCAATGTAGTCAATAATGAAGCTCCAAGTGGTTTACAAGCTCAAACGAGTCAAAAATAATACTATAAGTTGATTCCAATTTCAAACAACCGAAAATGAAGCTACAAGTTGTTTTCAACTTCAAACGAGTCTGGAATGAATCTACAAGTTGTTTCCGACTTGAATCTTGTAGATAATGAAGCTAAAAATTGTTTCTGTGCACAAACGAGTCAAGAATGAAACTACAAGTTGATTCCAATTTCAAACAACCGAAAATGAAGCTACAAGGAATTTTCAGTTTCAAACGTGTCTGGAATGAAGCTACAAGTTGTTTCCGACTTCAATCTAGTCAATAATAAAGCTACAAGTTGTTTTCAAGCTCAAACGAGTCAAGAATGAAACTACAAGTTGATTCCAATTTCAAACAACCGAAAATGAAGCTACAAGTTGTTTTCAACTTCAAACGAGTCTGGAATGAATCTACAAGTTGTTTCCAACTTCAATCTAGTCGATAATGAAGCTAAATATTGTTTCCATGCACAAACGAGTCAAGAATGAAACTACAAGTTCATTCCAATTTCAAACAGCCGAAAATGAAGCTAAAAGTAATTTTTAGTTTCAAAAGAGTCTGGAATGAAGCTACAAGTTGTTTCCAACTTCAATCTAGTCAATAATGAAGCTAAAAATTGTTTCCGTGCACAAACGAGTCAAGAATGAAACTACAAGTTGATTCCAATTTCAAACAACCGAAAATGAAGCTACAAGTAATTTTCAGTTTCAACCGAGTCTGGAATGAAGCTACAAGTTTTTTTCAACTTCAATCTAGTCAATAATAAAGCTACAAGTTGTTTTCAAGCTCAAACGAGTCAAGAATGAAACTACAAGTTGATTCCAATTTCAAACAACCAAAAATGAAACTACAAGTTGTTATCAACTTCAAATGAGTCTGGAATTAAGCTGCAAGTTGTTTTCAACTTCAATGTAGTCAATAATGAAGCTCCAAGTGGTTTACAAGCTCAAACGAGTCAAAAATAATACTACAAGTTGATTCCAATTTCAAACAACCGAAAATGAAGCTTCAAGTAATTTTCAGTTCCAAACGTGTCTGGAATGAAGCTACAAGTTGTTTCCGACTTCAATCTAGTCAATAATAAAGCTACAAGTTGTTTTCAAGCTCAAACGAGTCAAGAATGAAACTACAAGTTGATTCCAATTTCAAACAACCGAAAATGAAGCTACAAGTTGTTTTCAACTTCAAACAAGTCTGGAATGAATCTACAAGTTGTTTCCAACTTCAATCTAGTCGATAATGAAGCTAAAAATTGTTTCCATGCACAAACGAGTCAAGAATGAAACTACAAGTTCATTCCAATTTCAAAAAAGCCGAAAATGAAGCTAAAAGTAATTTTTAGTTTCAAAAGAGTCTGGAATGAAGCTACAAGTTGTTTCCAACTTCAATCTAGTCAATAATGAAGCTAAAAATTGTTTCCGTGCACAAACGAGTCAAGAATGAAACTACAAGTTGATTCCAATTTCAAACAACCGAAAATGAAGCTACAAGTAATTTTCAGTTTCAACCGAGTCTGGAATGAAGCTACAAGTTTTTTTCAACTTCAATCTAGTCAATAATAAAGCTACAAGTTGTTTTCAAGCTCAAACGAGTCAAGAATGAAACTACAAGTTGATTCCAATTTCAAACAACCAAAAATGAAACTACAAGTTGTTATCAACTTCAAATGAGTCTGGAATTAAGCTGCAAGTTGTTTTCAACTTCAATGTAGTCAATAATGAAGCTCCAAGTGGTTTACAAGCTCACACGAGTCAAAAATAATACTACAAGTTGATTCCAATTTCAAACAACCGAAAATGAAGCTACAAGTAATTTTCAGTTCCAAACGTGTCTGGAATGAAGCTACAAGTTGTTTCCGACTTCAATCTAGTCAATAATAAAGCTACAAGTTGTTTTCAAGCTCAAACGAGTCAAGAATGAAACTACAAGTTGATTCCAATTTCAAACAACCGAAAATGAAGCTACAAGTTGTTTTCAACTTCAAACAAGTCTGGAATGAATCTACAAGTTGTTTCCAACTTCAATCTAGTCGATAATGAAGCTAAAAATTGTTTCCATGCACAACCGAGTCAAGAATGAAACTACAAGTTCATTCCAATTTCAAAAAGCCGAAAATGAAGCTAAAAGTAATTTTTAGTTTCAAACGAGTCTGGCATGAAGCTACAAGTTGTTTCCAACTTCAATCTAGTCAATAATGAAGCTAAAAATTGTTTCCGTGCACAAACGAGTCAAGAATGAAACTACAAGTTGATTCCAATTTCAAACAACCGAAAATGAAGCTACAAGTAATTTTCAGTTTCAAACGAGTCTGGAATGAAGCTACAAGTTTTTTCCAACTTCAATCTAGTCTTTAATAAAGCTACAAGTTGTTTTCAAGCTCAAACGAGTCAAGAATGAAACTACAAGTTGATTCCAATTTCAAACAACCAAAAATGAAACTACAAGTTGTTATCAACTTCAAATGAGTCTGGTATTAAGCTGCAAGTTGTTTTCAACTTCAATGTAGTCAATAATGAAGCTCCAAGTGGTTTACAAGCTCAAACGAGTCAAAAATAATACTATAAGTTGATTCCAATTTCAAACAACCGAAAATGAAGCTACAAGTTGTTTTCAACTTCAAACGAGTCTGGAATGAATCTACAAGTTGTTTCCGACTTGAATCTTGTAGATAATGAAGCTAAAAATTGTTTCTGTGCACAAACGAGTCAAGAATGAAACTACAAGTTGATTCCAATTTCAAACAACCGAAAATGAAGCTACAAGGAATTTTCAGTTTCAAACGTGTCTGGAATGAAGCTACAAGTTGTTTCCGACTTCAATCTAGTCAATAATAAAGCTACAAGTTGTTTTCAAGCTCAAACGAGTCAAGAATGAAACTACAAGTTGATTCCAATTTCAAACAACCGAAAATGAAGCTACAAGTTGTTTTCAACTTCAAACGAGTCTGGAATGAATCTACAAGTTGTTTCCAACTTCAATCTAGTCGATAATGAAGCTAAATATTGTTTCCATGCACAAACGAGTCAAGAATGAAACTACAAGTTCATTCCAATTTCAAACAGCCGAAAATGAAGCTAAAAGTAATTTTTAGTTTCAAAAGAGTCTGGAATGAAGCTACAAGTTGTTTCCAACTTCAATCTAGTCAATAATGAAGCTAAAAATTGTTTCCGTGCACAAACGAGTCAAGAATGAAACTACAAGTTGATTCCAATTTCAAACAACCGAAAATGAAGCTACAAGTAATTTTCAGTTTCAACCGAGTCTGGAATGAAGCTACAAGTTTTTTTCAACTTCAATCTAGTCAATAATAAAGCTACAAGTTGTTTTCAAGCTCAAACGAGTCAAGAATGAAACTACAAGTTGATTCCAATTTCAAACAACCGAAAATGAAGCTACAAGTAATTTTCAGTTTCAAACGAGTCTGGAATGAAGCTACAAGTTTTTTCCAACTTCAATCTAGTCTTTAATAAAGCTACAAGTTGTTTTCAAGCTCAAACGAGTCAAGAATGAAACTACAAGTTGATTCCAATTTCAAACAACCAAAATGAAACTACAAGTTGTTATCAACTTCAAATGAGTCTGGTATTAAGCTGCAAGTTGTTTTCAACTTCAATGTAGTCAATAATGAAGCTCCAAGTGGTTTACAAGCTCAAACGAGTCAAAAATAATACTATAAGTTGATTCCAATTTCAAACAACCGAAAATGAAGCTACAAGTTGTTTTCAACTTCAAACGAGTCTGGAATGAATCTACAAGTTGTTTCCGACTTGAATCTTGTAGATAATGAAGCTAAAAATTGTTTCTGTGCACAAACGAGTCAAGAATGAAACTACAAGTTGATTCCAATTTCAAACAACCGAAAATGAAGCTACAAGGAATTTTCAGTTTCAAACGTGTCTGGAATGAAGCTACAAGTTGTTTCCGACTTCAATCTAGTCAATAATAAAGCTACAAGTTGTTTTCAAGCTCAAACGAGTCAAGAATGAAACTACAAGTTGATTCCAATTTCAAACAACCGAAAATGAAGCTACAAGTTGTTTTCAACTTCAAACGAGTCTGGAATGAATCTACAAGTTGTTTCCAACTTCAATCTAGTCGATAATGAAGCTAAATATTGTTTCCATGCACAAACGAGTCAAGAATGAAACTACAAGTTCATTCCAATTTCAAACAGCCGAAAATGAAGCTAAAAGTAATTTTTAGTTTCAAAAGAGTCTGGAATGAAGCTACAAGTTGTTTCCAACTTCAATCTAGTCAATAATGAAGCTAAAAATTGTTTCCGTGCACAAACGAGTCAAGAATGAAACTACAAGTTGATTCCAATTTCAAACAACCGAAAATGAAGCTACAAGTAATTTTCAGTTTCAACCGAGTCTGGAATGAAGCTACAAGTTTTTTTCAACTTCAATCTAGTCAATAATAAAGCTACAAGTTGTTTTCAAGCTCAAACGAGTCAAGAATGAAACTACAAGTTGATTCCAATTTCAAACAACCAAAAATGAAACTACAAGTTGTTATCAACTTCAAATGAGTCTGGAATTAAGCTGCAAGTTGTTTTCAACTTCAATGTAGTCAATAATGAAGCTCCAAGTGGTTTACAAGCTCAAACGAGTCAAAAATAATACTACAAGTTGATTCCAATTTCAAACAACCGAAAATGAAGCTTCAAGTAATTTTCAGTTCCAAACGTGTCTGGAATGAAGCTACAAGTTGTTTCCGACTTCAATCTAGTCAATAATAAAGCTACAAGTTGTTTTCAAGCTCAAACGAGTCAAGAATGAAACTACAAGTTGATTCCAATTTCAAACAACCGAAAATGAAGCTACAAGTTGTTTTCAACTTCAAACAAGTCTGGAATGAATCTACAAGTTGTTTCCAACTTCAATCTAGTCGATAATGAAGCTAAAAATTGTTTCCATGCACAAACGAGTCAAGAATGAAACTACAAGTTCATTCCAATTTCAAAAAAGCCGAAAATGAAGCTAAAAGTAATTTTTAGTTTCAAAAGAGTCTGGAATGAAGCTACAAGTTGTTTCCAACTTCAATCTAGTCAATAATGAAGCTAAAAATTGTTTCCGTGCACAAACGAGTCAAGAATGAAACTACAAGTTGATTCCAATTTCAAACAACCGAAAATGAAGCTACAAGTAATTTTCAGTTTCAACCGAGTCTGGAATGAAGCTACAAGTTTTTTTCAACTTCAATCTAGTCAATAATAAAGCTACAAGTTGTTTTCAAGCTCAAACGAGTCAAGAATGAAACTACAAGTTGATTCCAATTTCAAACAACCAAAAATGAAACTACAAGTTGTTATCAACTTCAAATGAGTCTGGAATTAAGCTGCAAGTTGTTTTCAACTTCAATGTAGTCAATAATGAAGCTCCAAGTGGTTTACAAGCTCACACGAGTCAAAAATAATACTACAAGTTGATTCCAATTTCAAACAACCGAAAATGAAGCTACAAGTAATTTTCAGTTCCAAACGTGTCTGGAATGAAGCTACAAGTTGTTTCCGACTTCAATCTAGTCCATAATAAAGCTACAAGTTGTTTTCAAGCTCAAACGAGTCAAGAATGAAACTACAAGTTGATTCCAATTTCAAACAACCGAAAATGAAGCTACAAGTTGTTTTCAACTTCAAACGAGTCTGGAATGAATCTACAAGTTGTTTCCAACTTCAATCTAGTCGATAATGAAGCTAAAAATTGTTTCCATGCACAAACGAGTCAAGAATGAAACTACAAGTTGATTCCAATTTCAAACAGCCGAAAATGAAGCAAAAAGTAATTTTTAGTTTCAAACGAGTCTGGCATGAAGCTACAAGTTGTTTCCAACTTCAATCTAGTCAATAATGAAGCTAAAAATTGTTTCCGTGCACAAACGAGTCAAGAATGAAACTACAAGTTGATTCCAATTTCAAACAACCGAAAATGAAGCTACAAGTAATTTTCAGTTTCAAACGAGTCTGGAATGAAGCTACAAGTTTTTTCCAACTTCAATCTAGTCTTTAATAAAGCTACAAGTTGTTTTCAAGCTCAAACGAGTCAAGAATGAAACTACAAGTTGATTCCAATTTCAAACAACCAAAAATGAAACTACAAGTTGTTATCAACTTCAAATGAGTCTGGTATTAAGCTGCAAGTTGTTTTCAACTTCAATGTAGTCAATAATGAAGCTCCAAGTGGTTTACAAGCTCAAACGAGTCAAAAATAATACTACAAGTTGATTCCAATTTCAAACAACCGAAAATGAAGCTACAAGTTGTTTTCAACTTCAAACGAGTCTGGAATGAATCTACAAGTTGTTTCCGACTTGAATCTTGTAGATAATGAAGCTAAAAATTGTTTCTGTGCACAAACGAGTCAAGAATGAAACTACATGTTGATTCCAATTTCAAACAACCGAAAATGAAGCTACAAGGAATTTTCAGTTTCAAACGTGTCTGGAATGAAGCTACAAGTTGTTTCCGACTTCAATCTAGTCAATAATAAAGCTACAAGTTGTTTTCAAGCTCCAACGAGTCAAGAATGAAACTACAAGTTGATTCCAATTTCAAACAACCGAAAATGAAGCTACAAGTTGTTTTCAACTTCAAACGAGTCTGGAATGAATCTACAAGTTGTTTCCAACTTCAATCTAGTCGATAATGAAGCTAAATATTGTTTCCATGCACAAACGAGTCAAGAATGAAACTACAAGTTCATTCCAATTCAAAAAAGCCGAAAATGAAGCTAAAAGTAATTTTTAGTTTCAAAAGAGTCTGGAATGAAGCTACAAGTTGTTTCCAACTTCAATCTAGTCAATAATGAAGCTAAAAATTGTTTCCGTGCACAAACGAGTCAAGAATGAAACTACAAGTTGATTCCAATTTCAAACAACCGAAAATGAAGCTACAAGTAATTTTCAGTTTCAACCGAGTCTGGAATGAAGCTACAAGTTTTTTTCAACTTCAATCTAGTCAATAATAAAGCTACAAGTTGTTTTCAAGCTCAAACGAGTCAAGAATGAAACTACAAGTTGATTCCAATTTCAAACAACCAAAAATGAAACTACAAGTTGTTATCAACTTCAAATGAGTCTGGAATTAAGCTGCAAGTTGTTTTCAACTTCAATGTAGTCAATAATGAAGCTCCAAGTGGTTTACAAGCTCAAACGAGTCAAAAATAATACTACAAGTTGATTCCAATTTTAAACAACCGAAAATGAAGCTACAAGTAATTTTCAGTTCCAAACGTGTCTGGAATGAAGCTACAAGTTGTTTCCGACTTCAATCTAGTCAATAATAAAGCTACAAGTTGTTTTCAAGCTCAAACGAGTCAAGAATGAAACTACAAGTTGATTCCAATTTCAAACAACCGAAAATGAAGCTACAAGTTGTTTTCAACTTCAAACAAGTCTAGAATGAATCTACAAGTTGTTTCCAACTTCAATCTAGTCGATAATGAAGCTAAAAATTGTTTCCATGCACAAACGAGTCAAGAATGAAACTACAAGTTCATTCCAATTTCAAAAAAGCCGAAAATGAAGCTAAAAGTAATTTTTAGTTTCAAAATAGTCTGGAATGAAGCTACAAGTTGTTTCCAACTTCAATCTAGTCAATAATGAAGCTAAAAATTGTTTCCGTGCACAAACGAGTCAAGAATGAAACTACAAGTTGATTCCAATTTCAAACAACCGAAAATGAAGTTACAAGTAATTTTCAGTTTCAACCGAGTCTGGAATGAAGCTACAAGTTTTTTTCAACTTCAATCTAGTCAATAATAAAGCTACAAGTTGTTTTCAAGCTCAAACGAGTCAAGAATGAAACTACAAGTTGATTCCAATTTCAAACAACCAAAAATGAAACTACAAGTTGTTATCAACTTCAAATGAGTCTGGAATTAAGCTGCAAGTTGTTTTCAACTTCAATGTAGTCAATAATGAAGCTCCAAGTGGTTTACAAGCTCAAACGAGTCAAAAATAATACTACAAGTTGATTCCAATTTCAAACAACCGAAAATGAAGCTACAAGTAATTTTCAGTTCCAAACGTGTCTGGAATGAAGCTACAAGTTGTTTCCGACTTCAATCTAGTCAATAATAAAGCTACAAGTTGTTTTCAAGCTCAAACGAGTCAAGAATGAAACTACAAGTTGATTCCAATTTCAAACAACCGAAAATGAAGCTACAAGTTGTTTTCAACTTCAAACAAGTCTGGAATGAATCTACAAGTTGTTTCCAACTTCAATCTAGTCGATAATGAAGCTAAAAATTGTTTCCATGCACAAACGAGTCAAGAATGAAACTACAAGTTGATTCCAATTTCAAACAGCCGAAAATGAAACTACAAGTTGTTTTCAACTTCAAATGAGTCTGGTATTAAACTGCAAGTTGTTTTCAACTTCAATGTAGTCAATAATGAAGCTCCAAGTGGTTTACAAGCTCAAACGAGTCAAAAATAATACTACAAGTTGATTCCAATTTCAAACAACCAAAATTGAAGCTACAAGTTGTTTCCAACTTGAAACGAGTATGAAATGAATCTACAAGTTGTTTCCAACTTCAATCTAGTCGATAATGAAGCTAAAAATTGTTTCCGTGCACAAACGAGTCAAGAATGAAACTACAAGTTGATTCCAATTTCAAACAACCGAAAAAGAAGCTACAAGTAATTTTCAGTTTCAAACGTCTCTGGAATGAAGCTACAAGTTGTTTCCGACTTCAATCTAGTCAATAATAAAGCTACAAGCTGTTTTCAAGCTCAAACCAGTCAAGAATGAAACTACAAGTTGATTCCAATTTCAAACAACCGAAAATGAAGCTACAAGTAATTTTCAGTTTCAAACGTCTCTGGAATGAAGCTACAAGTTGTTTCCGACTTCAATCTAGTCAATAATAAAGCTACAAGCTGTTTTCAAGCTCAAACGAGTCAAGAATGAAACTACAAGTTGATTCCAATTTCAAACAACCAAAAATGAAACTACAAGTTGTTATCAACTTCAAATGAGTCTGGTATTAAACTGCAAGTTGTTTTCAACTTCAATGTAGTCAATAATGAAGCTCCAAGTGGTTACAAGCTCAAACGAGTCAAAAATAATACTACAAGTGATTCCAATTTCAAACAACCGAAAATGAAGCTACAAGTAATTTTCAGTTCCAAACGTGTCTGGAATGAAGCTACAAGTTGTTTCCGACTTCAATCTAGTCAATAATAAAGCTACAAGTTGTTTTCAAGCTCAAACGAGTCAAGAATGAAACTACAAGTTGATTCCAATTTCAAACAACCGAAAATGAAGCTACAAGTTGTTTTCAACTTCAAACAAGTCTGGAATGAATCTACAAGTGTTTCCAACTTCAATCTAGTCGATACTGAAGCTAAAAATTGTTTCCCTGCACAACGAGTCAAGAATGAAACTACAAGTTGATTCCAATTTCAAACAGCAGAAAATGAAACTACAAGTTGTTTTCAACTTCAAATGAGTCTGGTATTAAAACTGCAAGTTGTTTTCAACTTCAATGTAGTCAATAATGAAGCTCCAAGTGGTTTACAAGCTCAAACGAGTCAAAATAATACTACAAGTTGATTCCAATTTCAAACAACCAAAAATGAAGCTACAAGTTGTTTCCAACTTCAAACGAGTCTGGAATGAAGCTACAAGTTGTTTCCAACTTCAATCTAGTCAATAATGAAGCTAAAATTGTTTCCAAGCACAACGAGTCAAGAATGAAACTACAAGTTGATTCCAATTTCAAACAACCGAAAATGAAGCTACAAGTAATTTTCAGTTTCAACGAGTCTGGAATGAAGCTACAAGTTGTTTCCAACTTCAATCTAGTCAATAATAAAGCTACAAGTTGTTTTCAAGCTCAAACGAGTCAAGAATGAAACTACAAGTTGATTCCAATTTCAAACAACCGAAAATGAAGCTACAAAGTAATTTTCAGTTTCAAACGAGTCTGGAATGAAGCTACAAGTTGTTTCCAACTTCATCTATCAATATGCGACAAGCTGGTTTCAGCTCA